>NC_091296.1:22707316-22747316 GCF_038502225.1 Cherax quadricarinatus
TAGTTTTAAAAGTTGGTGCATGTCCTAATCTGCCAGTCTTATTGACATTGGGATGTTAGTTTCTATGTGATAACTTGTGGTTGCCTCTTCTGATTCGTTTCAGATCATCAATTAGGATGTTATCTGTGTTGTTCCTGTCGCGTGCAGCGAGGTAGAGGGGGCTGGGGTTATGCAGTGTGGGGGGATACCTTTCTCGGATAGAATAGAGTTAAGGTTAAAGTAACCCTGAATAACTAATATGTAATTGTCATAGCATAGATCGTGCGGGAAGTGACGCACATGTGTTAAGAAACAAGGCATGCACGTGCGTGTATTTGAGAGTTGTGCGGTGAGTGGGTGGGTGAAATGTCTTGGTATGCGAAGACTCATATGGCAGAAAAAGCTTCTATAGAGACTACGTTTCGCTCTGCGTAGAGCGTTATCAAGCCTGGATAAAGCTCTACACAGCGGGGAAAACGTTGTCTCAATTAAACGCTTGTTTGTGTTCACGGTGTGTGGGTCGAGTCCACCGGGCGTGCTCAGCGTGTGCCACTCGCTACTTTCCTCCACTTAGTGTAATTGGGCGTTAACCAACTAGTTTAAACGTAAGTTAATCTGGTTAACGTCTTAAGCAGGCGTTTCATACTCCGACCCTGGTACTTAAGTTGTTCAGGAGTCGCTCACAACTTCCTGCCAGTAGCAACAACTGAGTCAAATTAGCATAACTGCTTAGCCGAGGATAACCCTATTTTTTTTTTTTTGCTTTGTTATTCTAAGCTGACATCACTGACATCGTGAGATGTTGCAAGCATGCAAGCTGTGTGTTGATGGGACTTCAAGACTTCAGCTTCTGTTTAGACTTTGAGATGAAGTTACTGACTTCAAAGTTTCTAAATTTCCAGGGGAAAGTATACGAAAAAAATTCTTCCGTCAAGTGTTAATTATTCTTTAACATAAAAATGACGATGTATTGAAGATATTCTTCTTGAAGTGTAAATTCTCGCCAGGAAAATATTGGAAGGAATTCACAGGTAAAAATGTAGGAAAGAATTTCTCCTTCGGAAACTGCTTCGTGTATCTTCATGTGTCACTCGAGGATGAGAAAGATAGTGTCATGTGTCACTCAAGGATGAGAATGATAGTGTTGTGTGTCACTCGAGGATGAGAAAGATAGTGTCATGTGTCACTCAAGGATGAGAATGATAGTGTTGTGTGTCACTCGAGGATGAGAATGATAGTGTTGTGTGTCACTCAAGGATGAGAATGATAGTGTTGTGTGTCAGTCGAGGATGAGAATGATAGTGTTGTGTGTCACTCGAGGATGAGAATGATAGTGTCATGTGTCACTCAAGGATGAGAATGATAGTGTTGTGTGTCAGTCGAGGATGAGAATGATAGTGTTGTGTGTCACTCAAGGATGAGAATGATAGTGTTGTGTGTCACTCGAGGATGAGAATGATAGTGTTGTGTGTCACTCGAGGATGAGAATGATAGTGTCATGTGTCACTCGAGGATGAGAATGATAGTGTTGTGTGTCACTCGAGGATGAGAATGATAGTGTCATGTGTCACTCAAGGATGAGAATGATAGTCTTGTGTGTCAGTCGAGGATGAGAATGATAGTGTTGTGTGTCACTCGAGGATGAGAATGATAGTGTTGTGTGTCACTCGAGGATGAGAATGATAGTGTCATGTGTCACTCGAGGATGAGAATGATAGTGTTGTGTGTCACTCAAGGATGAGAATGATAGTGTTGTGTGTCACTCGAGGATGAGAATGATAGTGTCATGTGTCACTCAAGGATGAGAATGATAGTGTCATGTGTCACTCGAGGATGAGAATGATAGTGTTGTGTGTCACTCGAGGATGAGAATGATAGTGTTGTGTGTCACTCAAGGATGAGAATGATAGTGTCATGTGTCACTCGAGGATGAGAATGATAGTGTTGTGTGCCACTCGAGGATGAGAATGATAGTGTTGTGTGTCACTCAAGGATGAGAATGATAGTGTCATGTGTCACTCGAGGATGAGAATGATAGTGTCATGTGTCACTCGAGGATGAGAATGATAGTGTTGTGTGCCACTCGAGGATGAGAATGATAGTGTCATGTGTCACTCGAGGATGAGAATGATAGTGTTGTGTGCCACTCGAGGATGAGAATGATAGTGTCATGTGTCACTCGAGGATGAGAATGATAGTGTTGTGTGTCACTCAAGGATGAGAATGATAGTGTCATGTGTCACTCGAGGATGAGAATGATAGTGTCATGTGTCACTCGAGGATGAGAATGATAGTGTTGTGTGCCACTCGAGGATGAGAATGATAGTGTTGTGTGTCACTCAAGGATGAGAATGATAGTGTCATGTGTCACTCGAGGATGAGAATGATAGTGTCATGTGTCACTCGAGGATGAGAATGATAGTGTTGTGTGCCACTCGAGGATGAGAATGATAGTGTTGTGTGTCACTCAAGGATGAGAATGATAGTGTCATGTGTCACTCGAGGATGAGAATGATAGTGTCATGTGTCACTCGAGGATGAGAATGATAGTGTTGTGTGCCACTCGAGGATGAGAATGATAGTGTCATGTGTCACTCGAGGATGAGAATGATAGTGTCATGTGTCACTCGAGGATGAGAATGATAGTGTTGTGTGCCACTCGAGGATGAGAATGATAGTGTTGTGTGTCACTCAAGGATGAGAATGATAGTGTCATGTGTCACTCGAGGATGAGAATTATAGTGTCATGTGTCACTCGAGGATGAGAATGAGTGTCATGTGTCACTCGAGGATGAGAATGGCAGTGTCATTTGTCACTCGAGGATGAGAATATTAAGAGTCACTCGAGGATGAGAATGATAGTGTCATGTGTCACTCGAGGATGAGAATATTAAGTGTCACTCGAGGATGAGAATGACAGTGTCATGTGTCACTCGAGGATGAGAATGATAGTGTCATGTGTCACTCGAGGATGAGAATGATAGTGTCATGTGTCACTCGAGGATGAGAATGATAGTGTCATGTGTCACTCGAGGATGAGAATGATAGTGTCATGTGTCACTCGAGGATGAGAATGATAGTGTCATGTGTCACTCGAGGATGAGAATGATAGTGTCATGTGTCACTCGAGGATGAGAATGATAGTGTCATGTGTCACTCGAGGATGAGAATGATAGTGTCATGTGTCACTCGAGGATGAGAATGATAGTGTCATGTGTCACTCGAGGATGAGAATGATAGTGTCATGTGTCACTCGAGGATGAGAATGATAGTGTCATGTGTCACTCGAGGATGAGAATGATAGTGTCATGTGTCACTCGAGGATGAGAATGATAGTGTCATGTGTCACTCGAGGATGAGAATGATAGTGTCATGTGTCACTCGAGGATGAGAATGATAGTGTCATGTGTCACTCGAGGATGAGAATGATAGTGTCATGTGTCACTCGAGGATGAGAATGATAGTGTCATGTGTCACTCGAGGATGAGAATGATAGTGTCATGTGTCACTCGAGGATGAGAATGATAGTGTCATGTGTCACTCGAGGATGAGAATGATAGTGTCATGTGTCACTCGAGGATGAGAATGATAGTGTCATGTGTCACTCGAGGATGAGAATGATAGTGTCATGTGTCACTCGAGGATGAGAATGATAGTGTCATGTGTCACTCGAGGATGAGAATGATAGTGTCATGTGTCACTCGAGGATGAGAATGATAGTGTCATGTGTCACTCGAGGATGAGAATGATAATGTCATGACAAGTTGTTGGGTTCAGGAAGTGTTCAAGATATGAGAGTGACTTACGACAAGATAACACTTGGTGTGAGTGTGACTTATAACAAGATAACACTTGGTGTGAGTGTGACTTACGACAAGATAACACTTGGTGTGAGTGTGACTTATAACAAGATAACACTTGGTGTGAGTGTGACTTATAACAAGATAATTGGTGTGAGTGTGACTTATAACAAGATAACACTTGGTGTGAGTGTGACTTATAACAAGATAACACTTGGTGTGAGTGTGACTTATGACAAGATAACACTTGGTGTGAGTGTGACTTATGACAACACCTGGTGTGAGTGTGACTTATAACAAGATAACACTTGGTGTGAGTGTGACTTATAACAAGATAACACTTGGTGTGAGTGTGACTTATAACAAGATAACACTTGGTGTGAGTGTGATTTATGACAAGATAACACTTGGTGTGAGTGTGACTTATAACAAGATAACACTTGGTGTGAGTGTGACTTATAACAAGATAACACTTGGTGTGAGTGTGACTTATAACAAGATAACACTTGGTGTGAGTGTGACTTATAACAAGATAACACTTGGTGTGAGTGTGACTTATGACAAGATAACACTTGGTGTGAGTGTGACTTATAACAAGATAACACTTGGCGTGAGTGTGACTTATGACAAGATAACACTTGGTGTGAGTGTGACTTATAACAAGATAACACTTGGCGTGAGTGTGACTTATAACAAGATAACACTTGGCGTGAGTGTGACTTATGACAAGATAACACTTGGTGTGAGTGTGACTTATGACAACACCTGGTGTGAGTGTGACTTATAACAAGATAACACTTGGCGTGAGTGTGACTTATGACAACACCTGGTGTGAGTGTGACTTATGACAAGATAACACTTGGTGTGAGTGTGACTTATGACAAGATAATACTTGGCGAGAGTGTGACTTATAACAAGATAACACTTGGCGTGAGTGTGACTTATAACAAGATAACACTTGGCGTGAGTGTGACTTATAACAAGATAACACTTGGCGTGAGTGTGACTTATAACAAGATAACACTTGGTGTGAGTGTGACTTATAACAAGATAACACTTGGTGTGAGTGTGACTTATGACAAGATAACACTTGGTGTGAGCGTGACTTATGACAAGATAACACTTGGTGTGAGTGTGACTTATGACAACACCTGGTGTGAGTGTGACTTATGACAAGATAACACTTGGTGTGAGTGTGACTTATAACAAGATAACACTTGGTGTGAGTGTGACTTATGACAAGATAACACTTGGTGTGAGTGTGACTTATGACAAGATAACACATGGTGTGAGCGTGGCTTATGACAAGATAACACTTGGTGTGAGTGTGACTTATAACAAGATAACACTTGGTGTGAGTGTGACTTATGACAAGATAACACTTGGTGTGAGTGTGACTTATGACAACACCTGGTGTGAGTGTGACATCCCAAAACAACACCTGGTGTGAGTGTGACTTATCCCAAAACAACACCTGGTGTGAGTGTGACTTATCCCAAAACAACACCTGGTGTGAGTGTGACCTCCCCCCCCCTCCAGTTACTCACGACTTACTCACGCCAGCGTTACCTATGATTCACGCTGGCTGACAACGCTACCAGAATTATGTATGTAACACTGTGTTCAGCGAGGTTATTACACCGGTTACAGCCTCCACGCCCTCTGTAATGTGAGTAATGTTGGGTATAACTGTACCTGACTGCCCTACACTGTGTACACGCACTATACATGTGCACACACGTGTGTTTGTGTGTGTGTGTGTGTAAATGAATATACACATACAAGAGAGAAAGAGGTTTACCTCTCTAGTTAAGGTAATTTTATTTACCACATTTACTACTACTGTACACTATACTCTACCTCCATCTCTCCCCTCCCTCCATCTCTCCTCTTCCTCCATCTCTCCCCTCCCTCCATCTCTCCCCTCCCTCCATCTCTCCCCTCCCTCCATCTCTCCCCTCCCTCCATCTCTCCCCTCCCTCCATCTCTCCTCTCCCTCCATCTCTCCCCTCCCTCCATCCTCTCCCCTCCCTCCTTCTTCCATCTCTCCCCTCCCTCCTTCCTCCATCTCTCCCCTCCCTCCTTCCTCCATCTCTCCCCTCCCTCCTTCCTCCATCTCTCCCCTCCCTCCTTCCTCCATCTCTCCCCTCCCACCTTCCTCCATCTCTCCCCACCCACCATCCTCCATCTCTCCCCTCCCTCCTTCCATCTCTCCCCTCCCTCCTTCTTCCATCTCTCCCCTCCCTCCTTCCTCCATCTCTCCCCTCACTCCTTCCTCCATCTCTCCCCTCCCTCCTTCCTCCATCTCTCCCCTCCCTCCTTCCTCCATCTCTCCCCTCCCTCCTTCCTCCATCTCTCCCCTCCCTCCTTCCACCAACTCTCCCCTCCCTCCTTCCTCCATCTCTCCCCTCCCTCCTTCCTCCATCTCTCCCCTCCCTCCTTCCTCCATCTCTCCCCTCCCTCCTTCCATCTCTCCCCTTCCTCCTTCCTCCATCTCTCCCCTCCCTCCTTCCTCCATCTCTCCCCTCCCTCCTTCCTCCATCTCTCCCCACCCTCCTTCCATCTCTCCCCTCCCTCCTTCTCTCCCCTCCCTCCTTCCTCCATCTCTCCCCTCCCTCCTTCTCTCCCCTCCCTCCTTCTCTCCCCTCCCTCCTTCCTCCATCTCTCCCCTCCCTCCTTCCTCCATCTCTCCCCTCCCTCCTTCCTCCATCTCTCCCCTCCCTCCTTCCTCCATCTCTCCCCTCCCTCCTTCCATCTCTCCCCTCCCTCCTTCCTCCATCTCACCCCTCCCTCCATCCATCTCTCCCCTCCCTCCTTCCTCCATCTCTCCCCTCCCTCCTTCCTCCATCTCTCCCCTCCCTCCTTCCATCTCTCCCCTCCCTCCTTCCTCCATCTCTCCCCTCCCTCCTCCCTCCATCTCTCCCCTCCCTCCTTCCTCCATCTCTCCCCTCCCTCCTTCCTCCATCTCTACCCTCCCTCCTTCCTCCATCTCTCCCCTCCCTCCATCTCTCTCCTCCCTCCATCTCTCATCTCCCTCCATCTCTCCCCTCCCTCCCTCCTCCATCTCTCCCCTCCCTCCTTCCTCCATCTCTCCCCTCCCTCCTTCCATCTCTCCCCTCCCGCCTACCTCCACCTCTCCCCTACCTCCTTCTCTCCCCTCCCTCCTTCCTCCATCTCTCCCCTCCCTCCTTCCTCCATCTCTCCCCTCCCTCCTTCCTCCATCTCTCCCCTCCCTCCTTCCATCTCTCCCCTCCCTCCTTCCTCCATCTCTCCCCTCCCTCCTTCCATCTCTCCCCTCCCTCCTCCCTCCATCTCTCCCCACCCTCCTTCTCTCCCCTTCCTCCTTCCTCCATCTCTCCCCTCCCTCCTTCCTCCATCTCTCCCCTCCCTCCTTCCTCCATCTCTCCCCTCCCTCCTTCTTCCATCTCTCCCCTCCTTCCTTCCTCCATCTCTCCCCTCCCTCCTACCTCCATCTCTCCCCTCCCTCCTTCCATCTCTCCCCTCCCTCCTCCCTCCATCTCTCCCCTCCCTCCTTCTCTCCCCTTCCTCCTTCCTCCATCTCTCCCCACCCTCCTTCCTCCATCTCTCCCCTCCCTCCTTCATCCAGCGCGCCCCTCCCTCCTTCTTCCATCTCTCCCCTCCTTCCTTCCTCCATCTCTCCCCTCCCTCCTTCCTCCATCTCTCCCCTCACTCCTTCTTCCATCTCTCCCCTCCCTCCTTCCTCCATCTCTCCCCTCACTCCTTCCTCCATCTCTCCCCTCCCTCCTTCCTCCATCTCTCCCCTCCCTCCTTCCATCTCTCCCCTCCCTCCTTCCTCCATCTCTCCCCTCCCTCCATCTCTCCCCTCCATCCTTCCTTCTCTCCCCTCCATCCTTCCTTCTCTCCCCTCCATCCTTCCTTCTCTCCCCTCCATCCTTCCTTCTCTCCCCTCCATCCTTCCTTCTCTACCCTCCATCCTTCCTTCTCTACCCTCCATCCTTCCTTCTCACCCCTCCATCCTTCCTCCATCTCTCCCCTCCCTCCTTCTCTCCCCTCCCTCCCTCCTTCCATCTCTCCCCTCCCTCCTTCCTCCATCTCTCCCCTCCCTCCTTCTCTCCCCTCCCTCCCTCCTCCATCTCTCCCCTCCCTCCTTCCTCCATCTCTCCCCTCACTCCTTCCTCCATCTCTCCCCTCCCTCCTACCTCCATCTCTCTCCTCCCTCCTTCCTCCATCTCTCCCCTCCCTCCTTCCTCCATCTCTCCCCTCACTCCTTCTTCCATCTCTCCCCTCACTCCTTCCTCCATCTCTCCCCTCACTCCTTCCTCCATCTCTCCCCTCCCTCCTTCCTCCATCTCTCCCCTCCCTCCTTCCTCCATCTCTCCCCTCACTCCTTCCTCCATCTCTCCCCTCCCTCCTACCTCCATCTCTCCCCTCCCTCCTTCCTCCATCTCTCCCCTCCCTCCTTCTTCCATCTCTCCCCTCCCTCCTTCCTCCATCTCTCCCCTCCCTCCTTCCTCCATCTCTCCCCTCCCTCCTTCCTCCATCTCTCCCCTCCCTCCTTCTTCCATCTCTCCCCTCCCTCCTTCTTCCATCTCTCCCCTCCCTCCTTCCTCCATCTCTCCCCTCCCTCCTTCCATCTCTCCCCTCCCTCCTTCTTCCATCTCTCCCCTTCCTCCTTCCTCCATCTCTCCCCTCCCTCCTTCTTCCATCTCTCCCCTCCCTCCTTCCATCTCTCCCCTCCCTCCTTCTTCCATCTCTCCCCACCCTCCTTCTTCCATCTCTCCCCCCCTCCTTCTTCCATCTCTCCCCTCCCTCCTCCTCCCATCTCTCCCCTCCCTCCTTCCTCCATCTCTCCCCTCCCTCCTTCTTCCATCTCTCCCCTCCCTCCTTCTTCCATCTCTCCCCTCCCTCCTTCCTCCATCTCTCCCCTCCCTCCTTCTTCCATCTCTCCCCTCCCTCCTTCTTCCATATCTCCCCTCCCTCCTTCTTCCATCTCTCCCCTCCCTCCTTCCTCCATCTCTCCCCTCCCTCCTCCTTCCATCTCTCCCCTCCCTCCTTCTTCCATCTCTCCCCTCCCTCCTTCCTCCATCTCTCCCCTCCCTCCTTCTTCCATCTCTCCCCTCCCTCCTTCTTCCATCTCTCCCCTCCCTCCTTCTTCCATCTCTCCCCTCCCTCCTTCTTCCATCTCTCCCCTCCCTCCTTCTTCCATATCTCCCCTCCATCTCTCCCCTCCCTCCTTCCATCTCTCCCCTCCCTCCTTCTTCCATCTCTCCCCTCCCTCCTTCTTCCATCTCTCCCCTCCCTCCTTCTTCCATCTCTCCCCTCTCTCTCCCATCTCTCCCTCCTTCCATCTCTCCCCTCCCTCCTTCTTCCATCTCTCCCCTCCCTCCTTTCCTCCATCTCTCCCCTCCCACCTTCCCCCCTCCCTACCACCTCCCCCCCTCCATCCCCCTCCCCCCTCCTTTCCACCTTGCCCCCTCCCTCCCACCTTCCCCCCTCCCAACTTCCCCCCTCCCTCCTTCCTACTCTGATTTCTCTTCCACGTCATCTCCCCTGGCAGGCTAATGTGACCCTTACGCCAGGCGCGCGTAGAGGTTATTTTCTTGGTTAATCATAACCTTTGTGCGTTGTAAAATGCACAAGAGAACCTAATTGCCTAGTTTAATTGGTCATTTTTAAAGGCACGAGTTCCGGTTCAACCCCAACCCCCCCCTGTAACCCACTGCCAGTAACCCCCCCCTGTAACCCACTGCCAGTAACCCCCCTGTAACCCACTGCCAGTAACCCCCCCCTGTAACCCACTGCCAGTAACCCCCCCCTGTAACCCACTGCCAGTAACCCCCCCTGTAACCCACTGCCAGTAACCCCCCCCTGTAACCCACTGCCAGTAACCCACCCTGTAACCCACTGCCAGTAACCCCCCCTGTAACCCACCGCCTAGTAACCCCCCCTGTAACCCACTGCCAGTAACCCCCCCTGTAACCCACTGCCAGTAACCTCCCCTGTAACCCACCGCCAGTAACCCCCCCTGTAACCCACTGCCAGTAACCCCTCTGTAACCCACCGCCAGTAACCCCCCCTGTAACCCACTGCCAGTAACCCCCTCCTGTAACCCACTGCCAGTAACCCCCCCTGTAACCCACTGCCAGTAACCCCCCCTGTAACCCACTGCCAGTAACCCCCCCCTGTAACCCACCGCCAGTAACCCCCGCCCTGTAACCCACTGCCAGTAACCCCCCCCTGTAACCCACCGCCAGTAACCCCCCCTGTAACCCACTGCCAGTAACCCCCCCTGTAACCCACTGCCAGTAACCCACCCCCTGGAACCCACTGCCAGTAACCCACCCCCTAGTAACCCACCCCCAAGTAACCCACCGCCAGTAACCCACCCCGTAGTAACCCACCGCCTAGTAACCCACCCCTAGGAACCCACCCCCTAGTAACCCCCCTGTAACCCACTGCCAGTAACCCACCCCTAGTAACCCCCCCTGTAACCCACCGCCTAGTAACCCACTCCCTAGTAACCCATCCCCTAGTAACCCACCGCCAGTAACCCACTCCCTAGTAACCCACCGCCAGTAACCCACCCCGTAGTAACCCACCGCCTAGTAACCCACTCCCTAGTAACCCACCCCCTAGTAACCCACCGCCTAGTAAACCACTCCCTACTAACCCACCGCCAGTAACCCACCCCCTAGTAACCCACCGCCAGTAACCCATCCCCCTACTAACTCACCGCCAGTAACCCACCCCCTAGTAAACCACCGCCAGTAACCCACCCCCTAGTAAACCACCGCCAATAACCCAACCCCTAGTAAACCACCGCCAGTGACCCATCCCCCTACTAACTCACCGCCAGTAACCCACCCCCTACTAACTCACCGCCAGTAACCCACCCCCCTACTAACTCACCGCCAGTAACCCACCCCCCTACAAACACACCGCCAGTAACCCACCCACCTACTAACTCACCGCCAGTAACCCACCCCCCTACTAACTCACCGCCAGTAAACCCACCCCCTAGTAAATCACCGCCAGTAACCCACCCCCTAGTAAACCACCGCCAATAACCCACCCCCTAGTAAACCACCGCCAGTAACCCACCCCCCTACTAACTCACCGTCAGTAACCCACCCCCCTACTAACTCACCGTCAGTAAACAACCCCCTAGTAAATCACCGCCAGTAACCCACCCCCTAGTAAACCACCGCCAATAACCCACCCCCTAGTAAACCACCGCCAATTAACCCACCCCCCTACTAACTAACCGCCAGTAACCCACCCCCCTACTAACTCAACGCCAGTAACCCACCCCCTACTAACTCACCGCCAGTAACCCCCACCCCTACTAACACACCGCCCGTAACCCACCCCCTCCTAACTCACCGCCAGTAACCCACCCCCCTACTAACTCACCGCCAGTAACCCACCCCCCTACTAACTCACCGCCAGTAACCCACCTCCCTACTAACTCACCGCCAGTAACCCACACCCCTACAAACTCACCGCCAGTAACCCACACCCCTACTAATTCACCGCCAGTAACCCACCCCCCTACTAACTCAACGCCAGTAACCCACCCCCCCTACTAACTCACCGCCAGTAACCCACCCCCCTACTAACTCACCACCAGTAACCCACCCCCCTACTAACTCACACCCAGTAACCCACACCCCTACTAACTCACCGCCAGTAACCCACGCCCCTACTAACTCACCGCCAGTAACCCACCCCCCTACTAACTCACCGCCAGTAACCCACCCCCCTACTAACTCACCGCCAGTAACCCACCCCCTACTAACTCGCCGCCAGTAACCCACCCCCCTACTAACTCACCGCCAGTAACCCAACCCCTACTAACTCACGCCAGTAACCTACACCCCTACTAACTCACCGCCAGTAACCCACACCCCTACTAACTCACCGCCAGTAACCCACACCCCTACTAACTCACCGCCAGTAACCCACCCCCCTACTAACTCACCGCCAGTAACCCACACCCCTACTAACTCACCGCCAGTAACCCACCCCCCTACTAACTCACCGCCAGTAACCCACACCCCTACTAACTCACCGCCAGTAACCCACACCCCTACTAACTCACCGCCAGTAACCCACACCCCTACTAACTCACGCCAGTAACCCACACCCCTACTAACTCACCGCCAGTAACCCACACCCCTACTAACTCAACGCCAGTAACCCACACCCCTACTAACTCACCGCCAGTAACCCACACGCCTACTAACTCACCGCCAGTAACCCACACCCCTACTAACTCACGCCAGTAACCCACCCCCCTACTAACTCACCGTCAGTAACCCACCCCCCTACTAACTCACCGCCAGTAACCTACACCCCTACTAACTCACCGCCCGTAACCCACACCCCTACTAACTCACGCCAGTAACCCCCCCCCCTACTAACTCACGCCAGTAACCCACACCCCTACTAACTACGCCAGTAACCCACACCCTAGTAACCTTGTGTATACGCTCATGGCCACCCCCTCTTCTCCCTCCCTCTATTTCCCTCCCACGCTTCCCCTCCCCTCTTCTCCCTCCCTCTATTTCCCTCCCACGCTTCCCCTCCCCTCTTCTCTCCCTCTCTCCCTCTTTTCTCCTCCAGCTCCCACTTCGTGTCCCTTGACTATTTTTTTGTTTTTTTGAGAGATTGCAGTTTCCCTTTTCAATTTATGACTGAAGCTTCAGCAGAAGACCGAAGTGTAGCTCCAGCACCACGGTGGTGGAGGACTGAAGTGTAGCTTCAGCACCACGGTGGTGGAGGACTGAAGTGTAGCTCCAGCACCACGGTGGTGGAGGACTGATGTGTAGCTTCAGCACCACGGTGGTGGAGGACTGATGTGTAGCTTCAGCACCACGGTGGTGGAGGACTGAAGTGTAGCTTCAGCACCACGGTGGTGGAGGACTGAAGTGCAGCTTCAGCACCACGGTGGTGGAGGACTGAAGTGTAGCTTCAGCACCACGGTGGTGGAGGACTGAAGTGTAGCTTCAGCACCACGGTGGTGGAGGACTGAAGTGCAGCTTCAGCACCACGGTGGTGGAGGACTGAAGTGTAGCTTCAGCACCACGGTGGTGGAGGACTGAAGTGTAGCTTCAGCACCACGGTGGTGGAGGACTGAAGTGTAGCTTCAGCACCACGGTGGTGGAGGACTGAAGTGTAGCTTCAGCACCACGGTGGTGGAGGACTGAAGTGTAGCTTCAGCACCACGGTGGTGGAGGACTGAAGTGTAGCTTCAGCACCACGGTGGTGGAGGACTGAAGTGTAGCTTCAGCACCACGGTGGTGGAGGACTGAAGTGTAGCTTCAGCACCACGGTGGTGGAGGACTGAAGTGTAGCTTCAGCACCACGGTGGTGGAGGACTGAAGTGTAGCTCCAGCACCACGGTGGTGGAGGACTGAAGTGTAGCTCCAGCACCACGGTGGTGGAGGACTGAAGTGTAGCTTCAGCACCACGGTGGTGGAGGACTGAAGTGTAGCTCCAGCACCACGGTGGTGCAGGACTGAAGTGTAGCTTCAGCACCACGGTGGTGCTGAGTGACTGAAGTGTAGCTTCAGCACCACGGTGGTGGACTTCAGAAGTGTAGCTTCAGCTTCAGCACCACGGTGGTGGACTTCAGCACCACGGTGGTGGAGGACTGAAGTGTAGCTTCAGCACCACGGTGGTGGACTGAAGTGTACTGAAGTGTAGCTTCAGCACTGAAGTGTAGCACACCACGGTGGTGGAGGACTGAAGTGTAGCTTCAGCACCACGGTGGTGGTTCAGCACCACGGTGGTGCAGGACTGAAGTGTAGCTTCAGCACCACGGTGGTGGAGGACTGAAGTGTAGCTTCAACACCACGGTGGTGGACTGAAGTGTAGCTTCAGCACCACGGTCTCCAGCAGGTGGTGGAGGACTGAAGTGTAGCTTCAGCACCACGGTGGTGCAGGACTGAAGTGTAGCTTCAGCACCACGGTGGTGCAGGACTGAAGTGTTGCTTCAGCACCACGGTGGTGCAGGACTGAAGTGTAGCTTCAGCACCACGGTGGTGCAAGACTGAAGTGTAGCTTCAGCACCACGGTGGTGCAAGACTGAAGTGTAGCTTCAGCACCACGGTGGTGGAGGACTGAAGTGTAGCTTCAGCACCACGGTGGTGGACTGAAGTGTAGCTTCAGCACCACGGTGGTGCAGGACTGAAGTGTAGCTTCAGCACCACGGTGGTGCAAGACTGAAGTGTAGCTTCAGCACCACGGTGGTGCAGGACTGAAGTGTAGCTTCAGCACCACGGTGGTGCAAGACTGAAGTGTAGCTTCAGCACCACGGTGGTGCAAGACTGAAGTGTAGCTTCAGCACCACGGTGGTGCAAGACTGAAGTGTAGCTTCAGCACCACGGTGGTGGAGGACTGAAGTGTAGCTTCAGCACCACGGTGGTGGACTGAAGTGTAGCTCCAGCACCACGGTGGTGGAGGACTGAAGTGTAGCTTCAGCACCACGGTGGTGCAGGACTGAAGTGTAGCTTCAGCACCACGGTGGTGCAGGACTGAAGTGTAGCTTCAGCACCACGGTGGTGCAGGACTGAAGTGTAGCTTCAGCACCACGGTGGTGCAGGACTGAAGTGTAGCTTCAGCACCACGGTGGTGCAGGACTGAAGTGTAGCTTCAGCACCACGGTGGTGCAGGACTGAAGTGTAGCTTCAGCACCACGGTGGTGCAAGACTGAAGTGTAGCTTCAGCACCACGGTGGTGCAAGACTGAAGTGTAGCTTCAGCACCACGGTGGTGGAGGACTGAAGTGTAGCTTCAGCACCACGGTAGTGGAGGACTGAAGTGTAGCTTCAGCACCACGGTGGTGCAGGACTGAAGTGTAGCTTCAGCACCACGGTGGTGCAGGACTGAAGTGTAGCTTCAGCACCACGGTGGTGGAGGACTGAAGTGTAGCTTCAGCACCACGGTGGTGGAGGACTGAAGTGTAGCTTCAGCACCACGGTGGTGGAGGACTGTAGTGTAGCTTCAGCACCACGGTGGTGCAGGACTGTAGTGTAGCTTCAGCACCACGGTGGTGCAGGACTGAAGTGTAGCTTCAGCACCACGGTAGTGGAGGACTGAAGTGTAGCTTCAGCACCACGGTGGTGCAGGACTGAAGTGTAGCTTCAGCACCACGGTGGTGGAGGACTGAAGTGTAGCTTCAGCACCACGGTGGTGGAGGACTGAAGTGTAGCTTCAGCACCACGGTGGTGGACTGAAGTGTAGCTTCAGCACCACGGTGGTGGAGGACTGAGGTGTAGCTTCAGCACCACGGTGGTGGAGGACTGAAGTGTAGCTTCAGCACCACGGTGGTGGAGGACTGAAGTGTAGCTTCAGCACCACGGTGGTGGAGGACTGAAGTGTAGCTTCAGCACCACGGTGGTGGACTGAAGTGTAGCTTCAGCACCACGGTGGTGGAGGACTGAAGTGTAGCTTCAGCACCACGGTGGTGGAGGACTGAAGTGTAGCTTCAGCACCACGGTGGTGGACTGAAGTGTAGCTTCAGCACCACGGTGGTGGACTGAAGTGTAGCTTCAGCACCACGGTGGTGCAGGACTGTAGTGTAGTATTAAGTTTGAGTTGCTGTAGCGCAAGCCACGAGCTGAAATAATTGATGATAATCCACTAATAGGAAACTTCAGACAACGTTTCGACCCATCATGAGGTATAATAAAGTCACGGACCTGACGTGAGGATGGACCAGCACGGACCTGACGTGAGGATGGACCAGCACGGACCTGACGTGAGGATGGACCAGCACGGACCTGACGTGAGGATGGAGCAGCACGGACCTGACGTGAGGATGGACCAGCACGGACCTGACGTGAGGATGGACCAGCACGGACCTGACGTGAGGATGGACCAGCACGGACCTGACGTGAGGATGGACCAGCACGGACCTGACGTGAGGATGGACCAGCACGGACCTGACGTGAGGATGGAGCAGCACGGACCTGACGTGAGGATGGAGCAGCACGGACCTGACGTGAGGATGGACCAGCACGGACCTGACGTGAGGATGGAGCAGCACGGACCTGACGTGAGGATGGACCAGCACGGACCTGACGTGAGGATGGAGCAGCACGGACCTAACGTGAGGATGGACCAGCACGGACCTGACGTGAGGATGGACCAGCACGGACCTGACGTGAGGATGGACCAGCACGGACCTGACGTGAGGATGGACCAGCACGGACCTAACGTGAGGATGGACCAGCACGGACCTGACGTGAGGATGGACCAGCACGGACCTAACGTGAGGATGGACCAGCACGGACCTGACGTGAGGATGGACCAGCACGGACCTGACGTGAGGATGGACCAGCACGGACCTAACGTGAGGATGGACCAGCACGGACCTAACGTGAGGATGGACCAGCACGGACCTAACGTGAGGATGGACCCGCACGGACCTGACGTGAGGATGGATCAGCACGGACCTGACGTGAGGATGGACCAGCACGGACCTAACGTGAGGATGGACCAGCACGGACCTAACGTGAGGATGGACCAGCACGGACCTAACGTGAGGATGGACCAGCACGGACCTGACGTGAAGATACACCAGCACGGACCAGAAACATCTTATTATAATTCATCCTAAGTGAATCGAGGTTCTTATACTTTCGCACCATTCGTAATGCAACTTTCTTGAGTGTGTTTTGGTGTGTATGTAGTGTTTGTATTGTGTAATGTGTTGTGTGTTGTTTGTGGCTTGTGTGTGTGTATATTGTGTAATGTGTTATTACAACCCAGGAGTCCCAATGGCCTGTTATAGTGGGTGTAAAGGGAGCAAAATAAACACAGCAGAAAAGTTTTGACTTATATTATCCTTCACCAATTTAGAACAGCAATATGTACACTATATACACTATGTACAGTGATAGGTATTAGTGCACTCCACGGTAAGCAAGGCAGAATAGAAGCCACTAGAGAGCAGACCGTGCTTCAACCAGCTCTAGAATGGGAATGACAAATGCAGACAGGAGAGTGGTACCCACATAACCTCTGCGATTGCTAAAACCATCTTCTCATTGGCTGGAACCTGGGTACTGATTGAACGACGGGGCCCCATCGTCAACCCTCAGTCACCTGGTTCCCTGGTTGGGGGAGATAGCCTGTGAATGAGGGTGTGTACATGCGCCGAATAAAGGTTACGTACTCTTTGCATGCCACAGTTGTGTTGTTGTTTGTGGTTGTGTGTGTGTGTGTGTTTGTATTGTGTAATGTGTTGTGTTTGTATTGTGTAAAGTGTGTTGTGTGTGTTTGTGGTTGTGTGTGTGTGTGTGTGTGTGTGTTGTTTGTATTGTGTAATGTGGTGTGTTGTGTGTTGTTTGTATGTGTTGTGTGTGTGGTTTGTGGTTGTGTGCGTTTGTATTGTGTGCACAACAACCACTGTGAAAAAATAGTAAAATTCCAAGCGCTTGGAATTTTACTATTTTTTCACAGTGGTTGTTCTGCATATTGTGGTATCACCTGTTTACTGTGTTCCTGTTCCAATGTGTTGTGTATTGTTGTGTGTGTTGCGGTGTGGTGTGTTGTGTGTTTTGGTGTGGGATGTTTGTGGTGTGTTTGTGTTTGGTGTGTTTGTGTTACTTGTGGCGTGTATGTGTTGTGTGTGGTGTGGCGTGTTTGTGTTGTGCTCAGGTTGTGTGTGGGGTGGCGGTGTGGTGTTGTGGTGGTGGCCTTGTGTTTGTGTGGTGTGGTGGTGGCTCAGGTGTTTGGTGTTGTGTGGTTGGTGTGGTGGTGCTCAGGTTGGGGTGTGGTGGTGTGGTGTTGTCTGGGGTGTTTGTGTGTGGTGTGGCGTGCCTGTGGCTTGTGTGGTGGTGTAAGTGTGCTCAGGCTTGTGTGGTGGTGGCGTGTGTAGGCTTGTGGCCCATGTGGTGGCTGTGCTGTGTTGTGGTGTGGCTCAAGGTGTGCTGTTGTGTGGCTGATGGCAGCTGGTTGTTGTGGTGGTGGCGGTGTGTTAGGTTGTGTGGTATGTCGTGCTGTGTTGTGGTGTGGTGGTCGTGTAGGTTGTGTGGTGTAAGGTGGGCTTCGTGGTTGTGTGGCTGATCGTGGCTCAGGTTGTGTGTGTGGCGTAGGCGTGTGTAGGTTGGTGTGGTGGTGGTGTGCCCAGTTGTAGTGTGGTGTGGCGTGTTTGTGTTGTAATGGTGTGTGTGTTGTGTTGTGTTGTGGTGGTAATTTTTGTTATTCCTAACTATTTTTGCCTTCCTTGTTTTTATGCATGTTTCATTTGTCTTGACAATAGCACCGAGTTATCCACCAGATGAGAACAAATTTTTAAACTGATCATATTTCATTCGTGTGCATTTTTTTCCTCCGATTTCTATACACGAATCTGCAAAACGAATTTTTACCTCAGAGAATACGTGTTTTCTGAAGAGCGGAGGAGCTGGTGGTGAGAACGACACTTGTAAACACTGAGAGGGTAAGAAATGGCCCTCGTGGGAGCACTAACTTCTTGGTTGTGTTTTATAGAGTTCTTTTATAACCTTCCACATCACCCACCCTGCTTCCATTACTTACCCCTCCTGCCCCCCCCCATTTTCAGCACCCACTCTTACCCCCTCCCGTCCATTCAGTCACCCTTCCCCCCTCTCCGGCTTCCATCTCCCACTCAGATATAGTGACATACAGGTTGTTGACCGCCGGCTCCGGTAGCTCCTTCCCTCCCCACTCCCCTAAAAAAAAAACCTTTCCTCACACATCCCTCCCCTCACCCCCTCCCTCACACTCCCCCTCTTCCTATCCTTCCCAACCATCCATTCTACCATCCCGTAAGACCATTAAGTCTCTCGTGGTACCTCAGGCGACACCATTTCTAGTTTGACCTTTAGATAGCGTCACATAGTAAATGGTCGTGGTGTGACTGAAGTTCCCGTAAGATGTGCTCTTACCGGACCACGATGGTCCACTCCGGCAGACACGTTGACACCAAGATGTCTGCGAACGCTGGCGCACACAAAATGGCGCCGTCATGAGTTTCCGCTGTGCCTCCTCCAGTGGAGAACTTTTTGCGGTCATAGCGCCATTTATGTGTCGCCTCATGCGCCACCACAGGTAACATGCACGGCGCTGCCACAGGTAACATGCACGGCGCTGCCACAGGTACCATGCATGGCGCTGCCACAGGTACCATGCATGGCGCTGCCACAGGTACCATGCACGGCGCTGCCACAGGTACCATGCATGGCGCTGCCACAGGTACCATGCACGACACCACCACATGTACCTTGCACGGCGCTGCCACAGGTACCATGCACGGCGCCACCACAGGTAACATGCACGGCGCTGCCACAGGTACCATGCATGGCGCTGCCACAGGTACCATGCACAACACCACCACATGTACCTTGCACGGCGCTGCCACAGGTACCATGCACGACACCACCACATGTACCTTGCACGGCGCTGCCACAGGTACCATGCACGACACCACCACATGTGCCTTGCACGGCGCTGCCACAGGTACCATGCACGACACCACCACATGTGCCTTGCACGGCGCTGCCACAGGTACCATGCACGACACCACCACATGTGCCTTGCACGGCGCTGCCACAGGTACCATGCACGACACCACCACATGTGCCTTGCACGGCGCTGCCACAGGTACCATGCACGACACCACCACATGTGCCTTGCACGGCGCTGCCACAGGTACCATGCACGACACCACCGCAGGTACCATGTACAGCACCACCACTGGGACCATGCACGGCACCACCACAGGTATCAGAGTATCAGTGCTGTCTAATACCAGCAAGCTGACGAATAAAACACCTGTACAACACCTGCAAATCCTTTGGA
This sequence comes from Cherax quadricarinatus, assembly GCF_038502225.1. NCBI lineage: Eukaryota > Metazoa > Arthropoda > Malacostraca > Decapoda > Parastacidae > Cherax > Cherax quadricarinatus. The sequence goes on from NC_091296.1 coordinate 22,726,911, forward strand.
GAGACGTTTCGCCTAACAGCAGTTTTTTTATAAACAAATACAAAGACAACGTTTCGATTCCTTTAGCCTAAGGAATATACATATATATATATATATAGCTATATATATATATATATATATATATATATATATATATGTATATATATATATATATATATATATATATATATATAGGTATATATATATATATATATATATATAGGTATATATATATATATATATATAGGTATATATATATATATATATATATAACTATATATATATATATATATAAATATATATATATATATATATATATATATATAAGTATATATATATATATATATATATATATATATATATATATATATATATATATATATATAAGTATATATATATATATATATATATATATATATATATATATATAAGTATATATATATATATATATATATATATATATATATATATATATATATATATATATATATATATATATATATATATATATGTATGTATATATATATAGGTATATATATATATATATATATATATATATAGGTATATATATATATATATATATATATATATATATATATATATAAGTATATATATAAGTATATATATATATATATATATATATATATATATAGGTATATACTTATATATATAAGTATATATATACATATATATATAAGTATATATATACATATATATATAAGTATATATATACATATATATATATATATAAGTATATATATACATATATATATATATATAAGTATATATATACATATATATATATATATATATAAGTATATATATACATATATATATATATATAAGTATATATATACATATATATATATATATAATTATATATATACATCTATATATATATATATATATATATATATAAGTATATATATACATATATATATATATAAGTATATATATAAAGTATATATATATATATATATATAAGTATATATATATATATATATATATATATATATAAGTATATATATATATATATATATATATATATATATATATATAGTATATATATATATATATAAGGAGAGAACTCTTGTAGGGTTTTCACCAGCTAGAAGCTGGTGGAAATTTCAGTGATGCTTCTGGGTAGCCTACCCTGAGGCCCCCGTCTCACTCTACCTCGATCGCTAGCGCACTCAGCTCGCACACTGAGGTCCGGGGATCGATCCCCCGGTACGGCTGGAAAACATTAGGACATGTTTTCGTAAAACACCTGCTGTCCATGTTCACCCATCAGTAAAATGGGTACCTGGGTGTTAGCCGACTGGTGTGGGTCGCATCCTGGGACAAAATTTACCTTATTTGCCCGAAATGCTCTGCATAACAAGGGGCTTTCTATATAGTAATGTGTCATTGATGTCAGCTAGGACTGTATACCTTGTACATGTACTTGTTGAAATAAAGATATTATTATTATTATTATTATTATTATTATTATTATTATTATTATTATTATTAAATCTCCAGCGTAATTGGTATTTACCCACTATGGGAATGGGCGCCATCATTCTCGCAAGCGTCAAGCTGGCATGCTTAAGCTGGTTGTTGATGGCATGCAAGATTGTGCTTGTGTGCGATATGTATCGAATATAATGACGTATTTTGTGTACGCCACAGCAATGGCACGTACGTGGTGTCAACCAGTGTTATTAAACACCGGAAGTACATTGACACATCTGAAGGACAACAGAAAGATGTTTTCGGGGATCAACTTTCCCAGATCCCGGCCCCAGACCAGACCTCCTTATGGATCAAGACCTTATTAACAACGCTATTATTGCTGGTCGCGGGTAGTCCAACGTACGAAACACAATCTGGGTGATCAGGAGCTGACTTTGGGAATTTATCAGGACAGCTAAGGGTCTGTTGGTAATCCCTCATATGCGTGATGGGAGGTTGTTACAAAGTCCTAGGCCCCTTATGCTCATTGTGTTGTGTATTTATAGCATCCCTACTTTGTGGGGTTAATGGGCTATCTGCTGACTGAAAGTACAATGTGTGCTGTGTTACAGAGCGTTGTTAGTAACAACTTGTTACAAGGTGCCACAAGGTGTATTACAGTTTGTTGCGTTACAAGGTGGTGTGTACAAGGTGTTGTTACTTGGTTACAAGGTATTGTGTTACAAAGTGCTGGGGAACTGTTCTACGAAGCCGTGTAAGGTGAAGCCTAATCTGCTGATGCTTCACGCTCAATTGGCGCAGAAAGATCCCGATTTTTTTTCAAACGTCATGAAGAGCGTGTGTGCAAGCAGTGAGTGCATAGTGATGGCTGAAGCATCATAAAAGATTTCCTCGAAATCGCGATGCAGAAGGAAGCGCAGAACTGGTGAAATATGTAATTAAAGCCTGTGCTTTCAAAATAGCGAGGCGGGCTCTCGGAGAGGCAAATGAAAAGTAAATTCAGTAAATCTGTTTGTCGAACGTCTTGGTGAAATGTTGCAAGGCGTTATGGAACAGGTGGTGCAAGATATCAAAGCATCCCCGAGTTTTTTTTTTCTTTTTGCGTTCTGTTTTACTCTGCGGATGACAGTTCTTAGTGGCACCTGCTGGTATTTTAGTCAGTGGATGATAGTTCTTGGTACCTGCTGCTGGTGTTTTACGAGGTATGTTTTCTCACGCGACATAACGAAGAACACAAGTTTTATACACGAGATCACCGCCCGAGAGGACTGTATATGTGATGGGAACACTATCGTCTTCCATCGCAGTTACTGGTATCGCTTTGGGAAGTTGTTGGCGAGTCTACTGTATACAGAAGCGTATTAATGATTGAATTCGGCGTATTAAAGATTGAATTGACCCCTTAAAAGGTCCTGGAATCCTTGGTCACTCGCGTCAACTTCGTGAAAGCAGAAGCTCAAAACTCGCGCCTCTTCGAGCAACTCTTAAAACAGTACATGAATTTCTGTCTCTTAATTTGTTTAGTTTCCACGAATAATATGACGCGAGCGTTTGAAGGTCGATCTCAACTTAATTCATTCCTAGAAATGCCGGATAATGACGATCTCGTAAATAACTTCATTGATTTAATGTGTGATCCACGTCGAATGTATTTGAACGACTGAATAAGCTGAAGCTCGGGTCTTGATCCATGGTGAAGCCTGGTTATAGACCGGGTCGCAGGGGCGTTGACCACCCCGAATCTCCCTCCAGGCAGGTTCCAGGTAGGGTACAAGCATATTTCGCCTCATGGTCTGTCTTCATGCGTTTCATGACAAGCTGGAAAATTGTCAGAAGTCAGTGAAGGAAATGTTGCAACATTCATGAATATTTCGACTGTTGTCAGTAAGATTGAAGATCTGCATGATCCAGCTCTCAAAATTAACATCTGTCAGGATATGTTATACTTTATAAATGAGCTCAAAATATATTTCCCAGAACTTGAGAAGGAAGAAATGAAATTAACGAGAAATTCATTCTCTGGTACTCTTAATGCTGCAATCGTTCTCGGTATGTTTAAAAAAAATGATCTCAAGAACGATTCTACAGCCAGATTTCTGTCGCTAAAAGCCGTGAACTATATTCTGATATTCAACGTATCACTCATATCCAAAAGTTAGCAAGATTGCACTAAAAGTTCTTTCGACATTTTCTGTAACAAATTTATGCTAGTATCATTTCCAACTTCTTGCATATAAAGAACAAAAGTGGGCAACCAGTTAAACAGAGACTGTATACGAGAGACAAGTGTCTATAAGACAACCTCGCTTTAAGGTACTGGTTGAGAGGAAACCATGCCATGCTTAAGATAAGATAAGATAAGATTTCGTTCGGATTTTTAACCCCGGAGGATTAGCCACCCAGGATAACCCAAGAAAGTCAGTGCGTCATCGAGGACTGTCTAACTTATTTCCATTGGGGTCCTTAATCTTGTCCCCCAGGATGCGACCCACACCAGTCGACTAACACCCAGGTACCTATTTGCTGCTTCCCATCCAGATATTCTTCCCAATCCAGTTCAAGCTTACCCACGGCAAACTTAAATTGTATTGAAATTATTAACTCATGCTTGTAATTTTAACGTGGTTTAACAGTATTTGTGTTGGATGTTTATGTTTGTGGTTTAAAATGTTTGTTAATTTTTATCCTTGTTTTTATTGTATTTTTTTTTTGTGGTTGTGAGAGCTGAATGAACTACGCATAGTGAGTCAGTGGAAGGGGGGGGGACCCCGGTTGGATGGATGGATGACTCAGTGGTGGGAGACTCCTGGTGGGTGAGTCAGTGGGTGAGAGAATCAGACAAATCATAAAAATAATTATACTAATCTTTGATCGACTTTGTACTAGAGTATAAGAAAGTACGATGAAGTACATGAGAGTACATAGGAAAAAACAGCAGAAATCTTCTAAGATGAATCAGGTCAGGTTACAGTGCTGGTGGATGAGGTGCAGGTCAGGTCAGTTCTGAGACAAGAGTTCTTAGTAGCAATGTGCTGAGAGAGGCAAGTACCATCAAGGTGCTGAGACAGGCGTTCTCAACAAAAGTGTTCTGAGAGGCAAATTCTTAGCAACGTGCTGAGATAAGGGTTCACAGCAACAGTGTTCTGAGAGGTAAGCATTCTCAGCAGCAACTTAGAGAGAGACGTGTCCTCATCTGCAAGGTTCTGAGATAGGCGTCCTCAGTAACAACGCGCTGAGAGGGGCAAGCATCCAGGGCAACAGCGTTTCAAACAAGTAAACATCCTCAGCAAGAGCTTCCCGAGAAAGGTTCAGTGAGAGGAAGATAACTTTAGAATTGAACCTACAGTACTTAGGAGATAACTATAATTTGTTAAAGCTTAAGGAGAATGTGGTAACTTTAGAAGGGAATGAGTGTCGTTTCTAACACTACAGTGATCACTGGTGACATCAACCGAGCACCTACAAGACGTCTGCAACATGTGACTGACAGAGAGCTGCAAGTACGTATGTTGCTCAAGGTTCAGTCGAGACAAATTTTTAGTTGATTCTTCGTTTCTGAACACATGGAGTACTGTCACAATTTATGAGATCCTGACATGCAGTTCTTGGGACGTCTTGAGGATGTGACGACCACTGGTTCTGAGACATTTAGGGACAGTTGTATGGCTAGAAGTCTTTTTCTTCGTATCCTGGTGGCGCCTCCAACACACAGCTGCGGAAGTTGTGAACACGCTGGCAGCTTTGAACAAGGTGACAGCTGACAGCACTTCCCTCACTACTGCTGCTGCCCTTCGTGATGAGCCACAGATGAACAGTATCCTTCTCATCCTCTGCCTGCCCTGGGGGCGGTAATCACGGCCAATCGGCTATGGTAGGTGATCAGCATGGGAGTGCGGAAGCTGCCATATGACGCCCCATGAGGCGGCTAAGTGACCGGCACAGCCCATGCTGGAAATAATTATGGGTACCGGGGACACAGTGGTGCACCCGCACGGGCGCTCTCAGGAAGGGTACGTTCTGGGTCACCTGCACCAGGATGTACACCAGTGGTAGGTGATAGTGCTGCGGCCAGATGTTATGGGCACGTATGCGTGGCGACACGAGGAGATAGCGTCACAAAGAATGCAATGTGCGTATGGTTATGCGTAGCGCGGGCAGGACGCCCGAGGCAAGGAGAGTATGTCCTCGTGGTTGGGAGGTGTAGTGTGGACAGGTATTATCAGAGACAAGGATGGCTTGTGTCCTGGTGGCTGGGAGGCGTAACGTTGGCAAGATACACAAGGCATTTGTGTGCTCTGGTATCTCCAGGTGTGTCTGACTAACAGGTCGTTGAAGTCGAGAGTTCCAGCCACTCTGGTAGTTCCTCCTGTAGGAGGGGTGTCGCAGGGTAGCATTCTGAGCATCACATGTTTTATACTATTCGTGGATGGTGTGGAATCGAGACCTCATGTCTTTCCTCATACCTTACATATATCCTTGGTGATCATGCGTATTTCCAGAACCATTCTGGTGGCCAACATATTTACATCTGTAAATTTCTTCAAATGATGCAGTTGAGGGCTGCATGCTGGTGCTGCTTACTCGAGTATTGTTCCAACTTTATGCACAGCGTTGTAAATGGTTTATTTACTTTCTGAAGGAAAGTCTTGAGTGTGTCAACCTCGTGCCATCCTGCCGATGTCGTGCGGTGTTTGTGTTCCTCTGAGAGACAGGTTCAGCGTGATGGCTTCCCTCTTCAACATGTCTTGCATTTGTGCCGTGGTGGTCTTTAGAGGATGGAATGTTGTTGTTGCCTCTTAAGGGCTACGACTGCTCGTCCACTGCTCCTAAATTTTATCGCAAGTCTTACGTTATCTGAGGATTAAATGTGTGGAGCTTGTGGTCACCTGACCCAGACTTCTCTACCTTACCGCAACATCCCCATAAAAAATATTATCCAGTAAGATGTGGTACTTAATGTTCTCCACCTTATTGAAAAACAAAGCACCACATCACATTCTAGAATTCTCTTCTTCAGTACTTCGTCTCTTTTTTTTATTAATAGGTCTACCGGGATCTTCGAATTATATTGAATAGGGCTGAGGGGTGTCTTTCTGCTTATATAGATATAAAATTATTCATAATTATATACACGGACACGCACACATTATAATAACCACGTTCCATGTAAGGTTCAGTCTGTTGTATATAAGAATATTTGTTTATCTACGAAATAATATGAATTTTAGAAGCCGAGGAATGTGTTTAAATTATTAGCTTCTATTTTCATAATTTGGTTGTTAAAATTTTATTTCTCCTGAAACAGGAACGCTCCGACTTGTGCAGTTTAGCAGTGAAGCTCCGTGTTGAGTGACAACTTTGTGTTAATGTCTTGTGATGTATGTGTGTGTTGAACGAGGATTATTATTATTATTATTATAATCAGGGGAGAAGCACTAAACCCGTAGGATTATACAGCTGTTGAACGAGGAGTCTGGATCAGTGATGTCGCAACACTTCTCACTTGTTGATGGTCCCGGACACAAATTTTGAAGTTTTTTCTATGGTGTTTGGAATGCCTGTGAATATTTGTGACTCCTAGTCTTCAAAACCCACTTTCTAGCTGAGCATTTTGTAGCTCCAGAAAGAAAGTGAGGTAAGAATTTTCTAAGCCCTGACTTTTAAAGTAGGATAAAAAAAAAGAAAAATGCATTGTTAGAACAATATTCCGAAATCTTCAAGTTCATAAACGTGTACGTTTACACACACACACACACACACACACACACACACACACACACACACACACACGCAAAACAGCCACGGGGGAGTAGAATGCCCCTCGTGGTTTGCATCCTGTATCGCTTGGTTTGCGATATTTGCATAACATTATATATATATATATATATATATATATATATATATATATATATATATATATATATATATATATATATATATATATATATATATAATGTGTGTGTGTATGTCGTGCCGTAAAAGTAAAACTTGCGATTTTCGCTTAAATAGGAACGTTCTTCTTGCCGAAAAAGGCAAGTGAAAATTTGTGTATGCAATGATTTCGCAAAAATCATTCTGAACCTAACGAAGAAAAAATATTTCATTATGTTTATTATTAAATTATTGTAAACTTTTCTGAAATATATTTAGCTGGATTCGGCTAAATTAAAGAACCTTAGAGAACCTTATTATAACAAGCTCAGTTTAATTTAGCCTAATCCAACTAAATATATTTTAGATAAGTTTACAATAATTTAATAAACAAACACAATGAAATTTATATTTTTTTTTGTTAGGTTCAGAATGATTTTTGCGAAATTATTGCATACACAAATTTTTGCTTGCCTTAGTCCGCAAAAACGTTGCTATTTAAGCCAAAATTGCAAGTTTTACCTATTCGGCACGACATATATATATATATATATATATATATATATGCAATATATATATATATATATATATATATATATATATATATATATATATATATATATATGGAGCCGTCACCAGTTCCTTCAGGGGTGGAGAAAACATTATCTTGTTCCACCATCCATGCATCAGCTATGGACTGCGTTGGTCCAGCAGACTTCAGACGTGTTAATAGGGCAGCAATACTCACAAGTATCTTTGTACGAACCTTCTATGAAACGATGCAAATCCCAGGAAAGATCTCAACCCACGAACTGTTTGAGGAACCTGCCAGTGTTGTACAGTATCTTCAAAGGGTTCGTCTTTATTTTTTTTTTTTTCTCCAGAGACTACCTAACCCAGGTGGCATTTGAACGGCTTGAACTTCAAATTATGCTGCAGTCATTCCAAACGGCTTTCCAAAGAATTCAAGAATGTTATAAGGTTATCCAGGTACCCCAACAGCATTGAAAATATCTGTCAAAAGTTTTATCCATAATACGCAGGAAAGTTCCTTGTGCATTGCAAATTGGTATAAAACGCAGTCTTGTGGATGGCGGAGAGGTGCATTTATACCTGGCTGTATCCTGCCGCAAAGTCAAAGGTAGAGAACCGTTTAGCTTCTGCCAAAGCCATCGATGGGTCTCATCAGTCCTCGGCGGGAAAAGACATCTGTGTGTGTGCTACAGTTTCATGTATCCAACACAGCCTTACAGATCTATTTTGCTTCCTAAGAACCAAAATATGGGCTGCTTCAGAGTTAGTACCTCCTTGAATAACACCCTGTTCAAGCAGGTGGCACTCGCCAGGAAGACTCTCAAACTATTCTCGTGTCCTCTAGTGGAATTGTGCTACTGTGCTGCAAAACCTCCACACAGCCCAGCTCGCTTCCCTGACACAAACATTTCTCGATACGGCTGCAGGATTATCCACGGTTTGTCTTGTATGTGATGGCACATTTATCACATCAACATGAAACATGCAGTGTTCTCAAGCCGTGCGGCATTCCTTCCTGCCATGTTAGTGTTTTCAAGAAAAGAGAGATTCAGTTCGTTGAGAATGCAAATTGTTGGAGGTGCACCCATTAAGGTTTTCACTTGGATGTACACGACGGAACACTTGTAATGTCTCTTGATGTGTGTTCTACTGCTCACTGAATGTTGAGCTGTAGCTCTTGTACCTCGGAGAGGCAGGTAACAGAAGATTAGGCAGTTCATAAAGGCTGTCTTCTGACAACTGTCTACTTTTATGTAGATTAAGTTCAGTGTTCGTTTTAACTCCCATAAAAGGAAATGATGATCCAGCTCCTCCTCCTCATCCTCCTCCTGCTCTTCCTCCTTCCTCTCCTCCTCCTCCTCCTCCTCCACTGCTGATGTTTCTATTTGTTTTTGCTTCTGGGGTTTTTCGTTTGTTGTCCTTGTCAGTGTTTCCATGAACACTTGTTGCGTCACTGCTGGGATGTAGTGGGTTGCTGACCCCCCCTCCGGGGAAACTTCCCTCCCCCACCAACCCTTAACCTTATACCGTCCCCAGCACCCTCCACAGCACCCTCCCTCTCCAGCACCTTCCCTCTCCAGCACCCTCCCTCTCCAGCACCCTCCCTCTCCAGCACCCTCCCTCTCCAGCACCCTCCCCCCCAGCACCTTCCCTCTCCAGCACCTTCCCTCTCCAGCACCTTCCCTCTCCAGCACCCTCCCTCTCCAGCACCCTCCCTCTCCAGCACCTTCCCTCTCCAGTACCTTCCCTCTCCAGCACCCTCCCTCTCCAGCACCCTCCCTCTCCAGCACCCTCCCTCTCCAGCACCCTCCCTCTCCAGCACCCTCCCTCTCCAGCATTCCCGCTCCAGCACCCTCCCTCTCCAGCACCCTCCCTCTCCAGCACCTTCCCTCTCCAGCACCTTCCCTCTCCAGCACCCTCCCTCTCCAGCACCTTCCCTCTCCAGCACCTTCTCCAGCACCCTCCCTCTCCAGCACCCTCCCTCTCCAGCACCTTCCCTCTCCAGCACCCTCCCTCTCCAGCACCCTCCCTCTCCAGCACCCTCCCTCTCCAGCACCCTCCCTCTCCAGCACCTTCCCTCTCCAGCACCCTCCCTCTCCAGCACCCTCCCTCTCCAGCACCTTCCCTCTCCAGCACCCTCCCTCTCCAGCACCCTCCCTCTCCAGCACCTTCCCTCTCCAGCACCCTCCCTCTCCAGCACCTTCCCTCTCCAGCACCCTCCCTCTCCAGCACCTTCCCTCTCCAGCACCCTCCCTCTCCAGCACCCTCCCTCTCCAGCACCCTCCCTCTCCAGCACCTTCCCTCTCCAGCACCCTCCCTCTCCAGCACCTTCCCTCTCCAGCACCCTCCCTCTCCAGCACCCTCCGTCTCCAGCACCTTCCCTCTCCAGCACCCTCCCTCTCCAGCACCTTCCCTCTCCAGCACCCTCCCTCTCCAGCACCCTCCCTCTCCAGCACCTTCCCTCTCCAGCACCTTCCCTCTCCAGCACCGTCCCTCTCCAGCACCGTCCCTCTCCAGCACCCTCCCTCTCCAGCACCCTCCCTCCCCAGCACCCTCCCTCTTCAGCACCCTCCCTCCACCACCCTTCCTCTCCAGCACCCTCCCTCCCCAGCACCCTCCCTCCACAGCACCCTCCCTCTCCAGCACCCTCCCTCTCCAGCACCGTCCCTCTCCAGCACCCTCCCTCTCCAGCACCTTCCCTCTCCAGCACCTTCCCTCTCCAGCACCCTCCCTCTCCAGCACCCTCCCTCTCCAGCATTCCCTCTCCAGCACCTTCCCTCTCCAGCACCCTCCCTCTCCAGCACCTTCCCTCTCCAGCACCTTCTCCAGCACCCTCCCTCTCCAGCACCCTCCCTCTCCAGCACCTTCCCTCTCCAGCACCCTGCCTCTTCAGCACCCTCCCTCTCCAGCACCCTCCCTCTCCAGCACCCTCCCTCTCCAGCACCTTCCCTCTCCAGCACCCACCCTCTCCAGCACCCTCCCTCTCCAGCACCTTCCCTCTCCAGCACCCTCCCTCTCCAGCACCCTCCCTCTCCAGCACCCTCCCTCTCCAGCACCCTCCCTCTCCAGCACCTTCCCTCTCCAGCACCTTCCCTCTCCAGCACCCTCCCTCTCCAGCACCCTCCCTCTCCAGCACCCTCCCTCTCCAGCACCCTCCCTCTCCAGTACCCTCCCTCTCCAGCACCTTCCCTCTCCAGCACCCTCCCTCTCCAGCACCTTCCCTCTCCAGCACCCTCCCTCTCCAGCACCCTCCCTCTCCAGCACCCTCCCTCTCCAGCACCGTCCCTCTCCAGCACCCTCCCTCTCCAGCACCCTCCCTCTCCAGCACCCTCCCTCCCAAGCACCCTCCCTCCAGCACCCTCCCTCCACCACCCTTCCTCTCCAGCACCCTCCCTCCCCAGCACCCTCAATCCCCAGCACCCTCCCTCTCCAGCACCCTCCCTCTCCAGCACCTTCCCTCTCCAGCACCCTCCCTCTCCAGCACCTTCCCTCTCCAACACCCTCTCCAGCACCCTCCCTCTCCAGCACCCTCCCTTTCCAGCACCTTCCCTCTCCAGCACCCTCCCTCTCCAGCACCCTCCCTCTCCAGCACCCAGCACCCTCCCTCCCCAGCACCCTCCCTCCAGCACCCTCCCTCTCCAGCACCCTCCCTCCAGCACCCTCCCTCTCCAGCACCCTCCCTCCCCAGTACCCTCGCTCCCCCGCACCTTCGCTCCCCAGCACCCTCTCTCTCCCGCACCCTCCCTCTCCAGCACCCTCTCTCCCCAGCAGCCTTTCCAGCATCCTCCCTCTCCAGCACCCTCCCTCCCCAGCAGCCTTTCCAGCACCCTCCCTCTCCAGCACCCTCCCTCCCCAGCAGCCTTTCCAGCATCCTCCCTCTCCAGCACCCTCCCTCCCCAGCAGCCTTTCCAGCACCCTCCCTCCCCAGCACCCTCCCTCTCCAGCACCCTCCCTCTCCAGCACCCTCCCTCCCCAGCACCCTCCATCCAGCACCCTTCCTCTCTAGCGCCCTCTCTCTCCAGCACCGTCCCTCCCCAGCACCTTCGCTCCCCAGCACCCTCCGTCCCCGGCACCCTCCCTCTCCAGCACCCTCCCTCCCCAGGACCCTCCCTCCCCAGCACACGCCCTCACCAGTACCCTCCCTCACCAGTACACTCCCTCACCAGTACCCTCCCTCACCAGTACACTCCCTCACCAGTACCCTCCCTCACCAGTACACTCCCTCACCAGTACCCTCCCTCTGCAGCACCCTCCCTCTGCAGCACCCTCCCTCTCCAGCACCCTCCCTCTCCAGCACCCTCCCTCTCCAGCACCCTCCCCAGCACCCTCCCTCTCCAGCACCCTCCCTCTCCTGCACCCTCGCTCCCCAGCACCCTCCCTCTCCAGCACCCTCTCTCCCCAGCACCTTCGCTCCCCAGCACCCTCCCTCTCCAGCACCCTCCTTCTCCAGCACCCTCCTTCTCCAGCACCCTCCCTCTCCAGCACCCTCCTTCTCCAGCACCCTCCCTCTCCTTAGTTTCCACTCCCACCTTCATATAAGTTATAATTATTTCCACCATCACTCCACTCCTACACTCGCCATAACTACACCGTCCTTCCCCTCCCTTACCTTCGCTACCCCCCATACCCCATCCGCTACTACCTACATTACAATTACCCCTTACCTCACCTCTCCCACCCCCCTTTCCCCCTCCCTCCACCTCCATTTTCATTCAGAGTGAAAGCTGGTGTCACCCAAAACTGAGACACATACATGCACACGCACGTGCTTGTGTACGTACACACACACACACACACACACACACACACACACACACACACACACACACACACACACACACATACACATACACACATACACACATACACACATACACATATACACACACACACACACACACACACACACACACACACACACACACACACACACACACACACACACACACACACACACAGGAGCTGAGTCTCGACCCCTGCAACCAGAAATAGGTGAGTACAGGAACTATGACTTGACCCCCTGCAACCACAGTTAGGTGAGTACACACAAAAAACAGGCCAGGTGTCTGTAACAAACAGTAACTAACGCGCGCACTCAGACGCGCCCGCACGTCACCTACAGGTGTCAAGATGGCTGACAGTCAGCTGTCTGGGGATTCTCTGGAGGAAGGTTTCTTGACCAGGGGTAAGGGGCTCTTTATCCAAGGTATTGGAGCTATCCTTCCTTTCCCTGGGATCGAAGCTCATTGGCTGCCAGGCGCTAAGTGACCCCTGCGGGTTTAGTGAACGATCTTGCCAGTTTGTCAAAGTCAGAGTCTTGACGTTTCTAAGTCAGGTTAACTTAGATTAAGTTAGGTCCAGTTAGGTTACAAAAACTTAAAGAAAAAACAAGTTTTAACCATATATCAGACAACTTAGAAAACCGGGTGTTGTGCGTCTGGCAACGAGGTGGCCGCAGGTGACTCAGCAACGTTGAAAATTGTACGATGTTCACTGATGGTGACTTAGAGTATTGTAAATGTGCATTTGTTTATTATTTTTTTAAAACACTGATTGCAAAATTTTCCTGGTTGGAAAAACGTCTGGCCCACACACAGGATATATACACTGCGATGTCTGTATATATACTGAGATGTTTCTTTGTATATATACTGAGATGTCTCTTTGTATATATACTGAGATGTCTCTTTGTATATATACTGAGATGTCTCTTTGTATATACACTGAGATGTCTCTTTGTATATATACTTGTGTATATGCACTGAGAAATCTGATTGTATATACAATGTATATACACTGAGCTGTCTCATTATATATATACTTGTGTATATACACTGAAATATCTCATTATATATACACTGTGTATATACAATGAGATGTGTATAAATGCTTTAGAAAACTGACAAGTTGATAAATGAGACACTTGTATCTTTATTCTGAAAACGTTTCGCCAGCCAGTGGCTTCTTCAGGCCAATATAGAGAAGAACGATGGAAGATGAAGATGAGTTTGAGGTAATCAGTCCCTCAGTCTGGAGTCGATGTAGTTTTTTTAAGATTGATGGACTGGACGCAGACTCCAAATGTGGCACAAATGTCTCATTTATCACACTAAGACGTGTATGTCTCACTGTATACACCGAGATGTGTATTTCTCTCACTGTATATACACTGAGATGTGCAGTCTGTGTATAATGAACACTGTGTACGTCTCAGTTTATATACGCTCTAAGAGCTTTATCGTACCTCTTCTTAAAGCTATGTATGGATCCTGCCGCTACTTCACTCTCCAGATTGTTCCACTTCCTGACAACTCTGTGACTAAAGAAGAACTTCCTAACATCCCTGTGACTCGTCTGAGTCTTCAACTTCCAGTTGTGACCCCTTGTTGCTGTGTCCCGTCTCTGAAACATTGTGTGTGTGTATGTGTGTGTGTGTGTGTGTGTGTGTGTGTGTGTGTGTGTGTGTGTGTGTGTGTGTGTGTGTGTATGTATATGTGTGTGTGTGTATGTGTGTATGTATGTGTGTGTGTGTGTACTCACCTAGTTGAGGGTGCGGGGGTCGAGTATGTATATGTATGTGTATGTGTGTGTGTGTGTGTGTGTGTGTGTGTGTGTGTGTGCACTGAAAATTTACTTGAATCCCTATTTTAAGGATTAATGTAAACTTAAAACAGTTGCCATGACAGGTGACATGACAGGTGACATGACAGGTGACATGACAGGTAACATGACAGGTGACATGACAGGTAACATGACAGGTAACATGACAGGTGACATGACAGGTAACATGACAGGTGACATGACAGGTGACATGACAGGTGACATAACAGGTAACATGACAGGTGACATGACAAGTAACATGACAGGTGACATGACAGGTGACATGACAGGTAACATGACAGGTAACATGACAGGTGACATGACAGGTAACATGACAGGTGACATGACAGGTGACATGACAGGTGACATGACAGGTGACATGACAGGTAACATGACAGGTGACATGACAGGTAACATGACAGGTGACATGACAGGTGACATGACAGGTGACATGACAGGTGACATGACAGGTGACATGACAAGTGACATGACAGGTGACATGACAAGTGACATGCAGCCTTAGTGATCCTCAGAGTAGAACATAAGATTATGTTGAGAAATTGTTTAAAATATCGACGCGATGGAAAATTAGACACAAATACAATACAATGGTATCTTTTATCGTTTCGCTCTCCAGGAGCTTTATCAAGCCATTAATGGCTTGATGAAGCTCCTGGAGAGCGAAACGTTGCCACAATAAAATGTCACATTAGTTGCACTTGTGTCCTTTTACTTTACATATTGTCGGTAATTCTACCAACTTTATTACTATCTTTTATCGGCAACGTTTCGCCCACATAGTGGGCGAAACTGTATCAATAGATCACATTGTACTAGGTTTATTTCTTTTTCCATAACATAAGAAAGAAAGAACATTGCAGCAGGCCCATGTTAGGCAGGTTCAACCCACCCTCACTCGTGTATTTTGTCCAGTTTAGTTTTTCAAGTCAAGGTTCTAGCTTCAGAACGCTACTCGGGGGTTCGTTCCACTCATCCACAATTGTATTAACAAACCAGTGTTTCCCTATAGCATTCGTAAGCTTATTTTTTCCAACTTTAACCCATTACTGCGAGTTCTGTCTTGTTTACATAATTTCAGCATATTATTTATATCCACTTTTATTATTAATGTCTTCCAGTCTTTCATTTATACATCTCGTCATATCCCATCCCCTAATTCTGCGCCTTTCCAGAAATGTAGATTCAGTGATCTCGGTCTATCCTCGTAGGAAGGATTTCAGAAACACTGGATCAACATAGTCATCCTTTTTTCTTGTCCAGCTCATTTGTCCATTCTGTAATACGGTGACCAGAACTGCGCAGCATAGTCTAACCTAACTTAACCTAAAGTTGAAGATTCAACCCGAGGATTTCTTTTTATACGTCTTGATATGAAACCAAGAATTCTATTAACATCATTACGAACACTTAAACACTGTTGGCTTTAGATAACTGCTAACCCCAACTCCTTACTCTTTTTTCACATTCAGAGTGAGAGCCACATTGTTTAGTTTATGGGTCACAAAGTTATTTTCCTTTATCAGGAAAGGAACCTTATATTAAACTACATCTGCCATTTCTCCGACCACAGCATCTACTTATCTACGTAATTCTGTAGTTCTCTAGTGTCTTCATTAAGAATTTATTCGACGGCTTCTTTAAGAGTCATCGGCAAACTTGCTTATATCGTTATTTATTCCCTTATCTAAGTCGTTTATGTATTTTGTGAACACTAAAGGTCCCAACATTGACCCCTGTGGAGTTCCACTGGTATCGGGTCCCCCACTCTGATTTATACAATTTATGCAAATTCTCTGTTGTCTATCGGTCAGCCATGTCTCGATCCAGGAGATAATTTCTCCTCCTATTCCGTGAGCTGTTACTTTCCCTCCTGCGTGGGGCTCCATCAAAGGTCTAACTGAAATCCATATACACGATACCGATAGACTAACCAATCAGCTGGAATATATGAAATTATCTCTATGATATAAAGTCTCTCTCTCTCTCTTATATATATATATATATATATATATATATATATATATATATATATATATATATATATATATATATATATATATATATATATATATAAGGTACCTTTTTAAAGTGCAAAGTCAGTTCGGTGCCCCTCCAAAGGCTTGGAAAATTACATGCATGATTTTTTTTGTATCTCTGCTTAAAAAAAAATATGGTGTCTGTGTGTGAGAGAGTCGAACAATAAATCGTGAATTTTGAATATTCATAATATATATGTTTTTAGAAGAGAGAGTTTGTGAGCGCCATGTTCTGGCAAAATTCAGTGCACTCGGTCTAGCCTCGTAGGGAAGGTTTCTGATACATGGGATCACTTGAGTCATTCTTCTGTTTTTTTTTTTTTTTAACATCGCATTTATGTCTGTTTTATAATATGGAGATCAGAACGGAGATAGAATATTTAAAGTTGAAGTATAACCTGAGAAGGATTGTATTGTACATTTTGACATGAAGTCAAGAATTAGGTTAGGTTAGGTAAGGTTCGTCAGGAAACAGGACAAATGTTTCCTGACGCGGGTCTTAGTCAGATGATGACCCGCCTTTGGAGCTTTTGGTCATCTGACCGAGGCCTTCCGCTGGCTTACCGGTCCACCCCTTTAAAAATTATGGCCATTTATAACCATTGTTATATTCGTCAAGAATTCTGTTAGCTTTATTGCCAACACTAATGCACTGTTGTCTTGTTTTTTTATTACTGATAATTAGAACATTTAAATCTTTTTCGCATTCAGTTTGATTTAGATCTACATTATTTAGTTGAAAAGAATCATCGGTATTTTCCTTTCCCATGGATAGAATTTTACATTTGTCCACAGTAAACTTCTCCAACCACATCAATGTTTTGCAGATTATCTTTTAGTACACTGATGTCCTTAACACAATTTGAGGGCTTGTTTGTGTCATCGGCAGCCTTACTTATGTCGTGTATTCCCACATGTCGAAAGGCGACTTCGAATTTCTTCTGCCAATATTGATTCAAACAAATTTCCCCACAACTGAGGTTACATTAATAGGTCCTTATCTTCAAATTATAGACTAATCTCCCACTTTATTAATGAGTATCACATCTCCGTTTGTGGAGAGCTGTTGAAGACCAGCTAATAGCTTGCTGAGTTCCTCACATTTGTGTGTAACTTTGAAAACAATTCGTCAAAAAGAAAGGGAGTTTGCGCGGAGAGTGAGAGAAACACACACGAGGATACATTGGATCTCACAAACCTCCATGCATTCAGAAAAAAGGGTAACTGCTAGAGCAGAGGCCAGAGTAGGTAGAAAACAGCAGCTGCAGCAGACACAGCAGCAGAAGGGTGACGATGATTCAGACCTCTTACCTCCCTCCCCAACACACACACACACACACACACACACACACACTCACTCCCCCTGTGGTTGTGGTGAGTGTGACACTCCGGGGGCCAGCTCGGCCTCCGGGGACGGAGAGTTTGACTTCCGGGGAGGGTCCCCTTCCTCCAAGACTTCTCCCAGGTCCAACAGCAAGCCTCGACGCTGATGAAGGTGCTCTTGATCTAAGGTATTGGATCAAAACCTTCCATTCCTTGACGCTGTATGACTATGGCTTGGCAGATTTAATAACAGGTGGAATGACCGAATCGATAATGGAACAATGTAACGATATGGAATTAATAGGAAACGAAAATAGTGCGAATGATAAGTATACGTAGTGTGATATGTATACAGAGTGTCATAAGTACAGTGTGCGTAAAAAACATTAAAATCGTGGGAGTAACTATGAACACCGTGTGACCAGAGTCACATACTGTAAGCCTGAGAGAATGAAGGAAGCACACCAGTTAGAACCAGCTTTCATTGGGACAACGTTTCTCTCTGTGTAGAGCTTCATAAAGTATTGACAAAAGCTTAACACAGCGAAACGTTGTACTGGGCAGTTCTTTACCTGCTTCCAGGCACAGCGAGCTCTCTGTATTACTTTGTATTGCGATCTTCGAAATATCTGATACAAAGAGGGTGAAATAACCATAAGAAAATTACAACGTAAGATGTGTTAGCATTATCTGCGGCAGTAGTGTCGTATAGGCACGAAAACTATAGATGAGTTACTTGTAGTCACTTCCGGAGGTCACCGCCCCCGCGGCCCGGACGCAGAACACGCCTGCTGGTTGCTGACTTGATCGATCAAGGTGTTGGTGATCACCTCAACTCAGTCCCAACGTATGCACCACAGCCCAGAACTTATCAGTGTGCTCTTAAAGATGGTTATGCATAAAGGAAGGGTATTGAGTTATAGTTTCGTAATGTTTACTGAGTTCACTCGCATTATGCCCATGGCTTCCCTGTTGTCAACTAGAGGTATCCTGCTCCATTTGCCAAGCCTATTGTGTTCATATGTAGATTACGATGCATCTTTCTCGCCTGCGTTCTAAGGAGTACAAACACTCTCAGCAATTTAAGTTATTGACTAAATTTATACGACCCTCGAAGGTTCTCTGTATATTTTCCAGTTCTACAATTCCGCCTTCCTTGAGAGGCGCCGTTAGTACACAGCAGTAGTCCACCCTAGAAAGAACGAGTGACCAGAAGCGTGTCATCATTGGCTTGACATCTCGTTTTAAAGGTTCTAGCTATCCAACTTATCATTTTCTTTGCAGTTGTTATAACAACACTGTTGTACTCTTTGAAAGTGAGATGATCTAATATTGTTACTCTCATGTTTCGCACACTTAATTTATCTTGTACTCCGATCTCGTTGTTATTGCCTCCGTTTTTCGGTAACGTAGTAACTGAAATTTATTTGCCTACAGTGAACATCACATTGTTGTCAGTAGCCCACTGGAAGACTCACTACCGTATTTTCCGGTTGATAAAGCGAGCTTTTCTTTCCCCACAAAAAGTCTTTGACGATCAGCCTGCGCTTATATGCTCAAGGTCAGGGGTCAGGGTAGGCTTTGGGTTACGCTATAGCAGTTGTTAACTAACGTTACGTTACAACTGCTTGGAAACCTTGTCTTATATGCTCGTGCGCCTTATATGTCGGAAAAAACACGGTATGTCTACTATTGATACCGCTCACGTACAAATTCTAGTATCTAAAAAGGACTACTTAATGCCATGGTTTATAATTCTGTGTCGGATATGAGAAAGAGAAGTGGAACGAGTACCGTTCCTTGAGGAAGACAACTCTTCACCCTATCAACTTCTGAGTTTACTCACTTTACAATACTCTCTGGTTTCTATTTGTTAGGAAATTAAATATCCATCTGATTAGCTTTCCAGGTATTCCTTTTGCAAGCATTTTGTGCGCAGCTGACCCGTGGTCCCACTTGTCGCAGCTGACCCGTGGTCGCACTTGTCGCAGCTGACCCGTGGTCCCACTTGTCTGTCGCAGCTGCCCCGTGGTCGCACTTGTCGCAGCTGCCCCGTGGTCGCACTTGTAGCAGCTGCCCCGTGGTCGCACTTGTCGCAGCTGCCCCGTGGTCCCACTTGTCGCAGCTGCCCCGTGGTCGCACTTGTAGCAGCTGCCCCGTGGTCGCACTTGTAGCAGCTGCCCCGTGGTCGCACTTGTCGCAGCTGCCCCGTGGTCGCACTTGTCGCAGCTGCCCCGTGGTCGCACTTGTCGCAGCTGACCCGTGGTCGCACTTGTCGCAGCTGACCCGTGGTCCCACTTGTCGCAGCTGACCCGTGGTCCCACTTGTCGCAGCTGACCCGTGGTCCCACTTGTCGCAGCTGACCCGTGGTCGCACTTGTCGCAGCTGACCCGTGGTCGCACTTGTCGCAGCTGACCCGTGGTCGCACTTGTCGCAGCTGACCCGTGGTCGCGGTTGTCGCAGCTGACCCGTGGTCGCACTTGTCGCAGCTGCCCCGTGGTCGCACTTGTCGCAGCTGACCCGTGGTCGCACTTGTCGCAGCTGCCCCGTGGTCGCACTTGTAGCAGCTGCCCCGTGGTCGCAC
>NC_091296.1:22752316-22786440 GCF_038502225.1 Cherax quadricarinatus
CTAGATTTTTTGTTTTATTTTTCCGCTACTCGAACATATATTTGCCTGCTTACCTCGTTATACCTGTCACCTTCATTTTATGTGCATTTGTGTCATGCCTTTCCAAAATCTGTGTATACCACATTCCATTTTTTCTTCCAATACAAGTAGTTGTGACAAAAATTATCTTCTCACTCTAAATCCATGTTGATACATTGGTTGGTATTTTTTTGTCAGTGCTCTTCTGCCCCCTTTATGCCAAGGAACTTTGCATTCACTTTTTAAGTTCTTGGGGATTCCACCTAGAGCTAAGCTCGTTCTCTGAAGGATAATGAGTGCTTGTAATAGTCGTATTTTTACCAATAATGAACTCTATGAATCCGGTCCACGTGCGGCAAGAGTGGACTTCTATTTCTTACTCAAAGTGCACTAGACTAGTGTTGTGTAGTTATCCAATCTGTGACCCTCTGCTGTAATGAGAACATAAATTCTTTATTCTAGACTCCGCTGTTATTAAGCGGATTGATGAACATTGATTCATATCGGTCTTTCAGCGTCTCGTTCGTTTCTTTTCCGTCATCAGTACATGATCCTCCTGCGATTGATGATTCAATTTCACAGGTAGTTCTTAACGTAGTGTTTTGCTGTATGTAGAAATATTTGGGGGTTCGAGCTTTTTATTAACTTTCTGCTTCTTTTGATACTCAAGGTAAAGTTTTTGTTCTAACTTGGTTATATCTCCATAATGATTATCTTTCCATAACTACCACTGTACCCTCCACTGTACCCTGCACCACTGTACCCTGCACCACTGTACCCTCCACCACTGTACCCTGCACCACTGTACCCTCCACCACTGTACCCTCCACCACTGTACCCTCCACCACTGTACCCTGCACCACTGTACCCTGCACCACTGTACCCTGCACCACTGTACCCTGCACCACTGTACCCTGCACCACTGTACCCTCCACCACTGTACCGTGCACCACTGTACCCTCCACCACTGTACCCTCCACCACTGTACCCTGCACCACTGTACCCTGCACCACTGTACCCTGCACCACTGTACCCTCCACCACTGTACCCTCCACCACTGTACCCTGCACCACTGTACCCTGCACCACTGTACCCTGCACCACTGTACCCTGCACCACTGTACCCTGCACCACTGTACCCTGCACCACTGTACCCTCCACCACTGTACCCTGCACCACTGTACCCTGCACCACTGTACCCTGCACCACTGTACCCTGCACCACTGTACCCTGCACCACTGTACCCTGCACAACTGTACCCTCCACCACTGTACCCTGCACCACTGTACCCTGCACCACTGTACCCTGCACCACTGTACCCTGCACCACTGTACCCTCCACCACTGTACCCTGCACCACTGTACCCTGCACCACTGTACCCTCCACCACTGTACCCTGCACCACTGTACCCTGCACCACTGTACCCTCCACCACTGTACCCTCCACCACTGTACCCTGCACCACTGTACCCTGCACCACTGTACCCTGCACCACTGTACCCTCCACCACGGTACCCTGCACCACTGTACCCTGCACCACTGTACCCTGCACCACTGTACCCTCCACCACTGTACCCTCCACCACTGTACCCTGCACCACTGTACCCTGCACCACTGTACCCTGCACCACTGTACCCTCCACCACTGTACCCTGCACCACTGTACCCTGCACCACTGTACCCTCCACCACTGTACCCTCCACCACTGTACCCTCCACCACTTTACCCTCCACTGTACCCTCCACCACTGTACCCTCCACTGTACCCTCCACTGTACCCTCCACCACTGTACCCTCCACCACTGTACCCTCCATCTCTGTACCCTCCACCACTGTACACTCCACCACTATATCCTCCGCCACTGTACCCTCCGCCACTGTACCCTCTACCACTGTACCCTCTACCACTGTACCCTACACCACTGTACCCTCCAACACTGTACCCTCCACCACTGTACCCTCCACTGTACCCTCCACCACTGTACCCTACATCACTGTACCCTCCACCACTGTACCCTCCACCACTGTACCCTCCACTGTACCCTCCACTGTACCCTGCACCACTGTACCCTGCACCACTGTACCCTCCACCACTGTACCCTCTACCACTGTACCCTCCACCACTGTACCCTCCACCACTGTACCCTCCACCACTGTACCCTCCACCACTGTACCCTCCACCACTGTGCCCTCCACCACTCTACCCTCCACCACTGTACCCTCTACCACTGTACCCTCTACCACTGTACCCTCCACCACTGTGCCCTCCACCACTGTACCCTTCACCACTATACCCTCCACCACTGTACCCTCCACCAATGTACACTGTACCCTCTACCACTGTACCCTCAACCACTGTACCCTGCACCACTGTATCCTCCACCACCGTACCCTCCACTGTACCCTCCACCACTGTACCCTGCACCACTGTACCCTCCACCACTGTACCCTCTATCACTGTACCCTCTACCACTGTACCCTCTACCACTGTACCCTCTACCACTGTACCCTCCACCACTACCCTCCACCACTGTACCCTCCACCACTGTACCCTCTACCACTGTACCCTCCACCACTGTACCCTCCACCACTGTACCATCCACCACTGTACCATCCACCACTGTACCCTCCACCACTGTACCCTCCACCACTGTACCCTCCACCACTGTACCCTCTACCACTGTACCCTCCACCACTGTGCCCTCCACCACTTTGCCCTCCACCACTGTACCCTCCACTGTACCCTCCACCATTGTACCCTCTATCACTGTACCCTTTACCACTGTACCCTCTAACACTGTACGCTCTACCAGTGTACCCTCCACCACTACCCTCCACCACTGTACCCTCCACCACTGTACCCTCCACCACTGTACCCTCTACCACTGTACCCTCCACCACTGTACCCTCCACCACTGTACCCTCTACCACTGTACCCTCCACCACTGTACCCTCCACCACTGTACCCTCTATCACTGTACCCTCTACCACTGTACCCTCCACCACTTTGCCCTCCACCACTGTACCCTCCACCACTGTACCCTCCACCACTGTACCCTCCAACACTGTACCCTCCACCACTGTACCCTCTACCACTGTACCCTCTACCACTGTACCCTCCACCACTGTGCCCTCCACCACTGTACCCTCTACCACTGCACCCTCTACCACTGTACCCTCTACCACTGTACCCTCAACCACTGTACCCTCCACCACTGTACCCTCCACCACTGTATCCTCCACCACCGCACCCTCCACTGTACCCTCCACCACTGTACCCTGCACCACTGTACCCTCCACCACTGTACCCTCTATCACTGTACCCTCTACCACTGTACCCTCTACCACTGTACCCTCCACCACTACCCTTTACCACTGTACCCTCCACCACTGTACCCTCTACCACTGTACCCTCCACCACTGTACCCTCCACCACTGTACCCTCCACCACTGTACCATCCACCACTGTACCCTCCACCACTGTACCCTCCACCACTGTACCCTCTACCACTGTACCCTCCACCACTGTGCCCTCCACCACTTTGCCCTCCACCACTGTACCCTCCACTGTACCCTCCACCATTGTACCCTCTATCACTGTACCCTTTACCACTGTACCCTCCACCACTGTACCCACCACCACTGTACCCTCCACCACTGTACCCTCCACCACTGTACCCTCCACCACTGTACCCTCCACCACTGTACCCTCCACCACTGTACCCTCTACCACTGTACCCTCCACCACTTTGCCCTCCACCACTGTACCCTCCACCACTGTACCCTCCACCACTGTACCCTCCACAACTGTACCCTCTACCACTGTACCCTCCACCACTGTACCCTCTACCACTGCACCCTCTACCACTGTACCCTCTACCACTGTACCCTCTACCACTGTACCCTCTACCACTGTACCCTCAACCACTGTACCCTCCACCACTGTACCCTCCACCACTGTACCCTCCACCACTGTACCCTCCACCACTGTACCCTCCACAACTGTACCCTCTACCACTGTACCCTCCACCACTGTGCCCTCCACCACTGTACCCTCTACCACTGTACCCTCTACCACTGTACCCTCTACCACTGTACCCTCAACCACTGTATCCTCCACCACCGTACCCTCCACTGTACCCTCCACCACTGTACCCTGCACCACTGTACCCTCCACCACTGTTCCCTCCACCACTGTACCCTCTACCACTGTACCCTCCACCACTGTACCCTCCACCACTGTACCCTCCACCACTGTACCCTCCACCACTGTACCCTCCACCACTGTACCCTCCACCACTATTCCCTCCACCACTGTACCCTCCACCACTGTGTACCCTCCACCACTGTGTACCCTCCACCAGTGTACCCTCCAGCACTGTGTACCCACCACCACTGTACCCTCCACCCCCATACCCATCACCACTGTGTACTCTCCACCACTGTGTACCCTCCACCACTGTGTACCCTCCACCAGTGTACCCTCCAGCACTGTGTACCCACCACCACTGTACCCTCCACCCCCATACCCATCACCACTGTGTACTCTCCACCACTGTGTACCCTCCACCACTGTACCCTACAAAACTGTGTACCCTCCACCACTGTACGCTCTACCTCTGTGTACTCTCCACCACTGTGTACCCTTCACCACTGTGTACTTTCCACCACTGTGTACTCCACCACTGTGTACCCCTCACCACTGTGTACTCTCCACACTTGTTTACTCTCCACCATTGTGTACCCTCCAACACTGTGTACTCTTCACCACTGTGTACCATTCACCACTGTGTACTCCCCACCCATGTGTACTCTCCACCACTGTGTACCCTCCACCACTGTGTACCCTTCACCACTGTACCCTCCACCACTGTGTACCCTCCACCACTGTGTACCCTCCACCACTGTGTACCCTCCACCACTGTGTACCCTCCACCATTGAACCCTCCATCACTGTGCCCTCCACCACTTTGCCCTCCACCACTGTACCCTCCACTGTACCCTCCACCATTGTACCCTCTATCACTGTACCCTTTACCACTGTACCCTCTAACACTGTACCCTCTACCAGTGTACCCTCCACCACTACCCTCCACCACTGTACCCTCCACCACTGTACCCTCCACCACTGTACCCTCTACCACTGTACCCTCCACCACTGTACCCTCCACCACTGTACCCTCCACCACTGTACCCTCTACCACTGTACCCTCTACCACTGTACCCTCCACCACTTTGCCCTCCACCACTGTACCCTCCACCACTGTACCCTCCACTGTACCCTCCACAACTGTACCCTCTACCACTGTACCCTCCACCACTGTGCCCTCCACCACTGTACCCTCTACCACTGCACCCTCTACCACTGTACCCTCTACCACTGTACCCTCAACCACTGTACCCTCCACCACTGTACCCTCCAATGTACCCTCCACCACTGTACCCTCCACCACTGTACCCTGCACCACTGTACCCTCCACCACCGTACCCTCCACTGTACCCTCCACCACTGTACCCTGCACCACTGTACCCTCCACCACTGTACCCTCTATCACTGTACCCTCTACCACTGTACCCTCTACCACTGTACCCTCTACCACTGTACCCTCTACCACTGTACCCTCCACCACTACCCTCCACCACTGTACCCTCCACCACTGTACCCTCCACCACTGTACCCTCTACCACTGTACCCTCCACCACTGTACCCTCCACCACTGTACCCTCCACCACTGTACCCTCCACCACCGTACCCTCCACTGTACCCTCCACTGTACCCTCCACCACTGTTCCCTCCACCACTGTACCCTGCACCACTGTACCCTCCACCACCGTACCCTCCACTGTACCCTGCACCACTGTACCCTCCACCACTGTACCCTCTATCACTGTACCCTCTACCACTGTACCCTGTACCACTGTACCCTCCACCATTACCCTCCACCACTGTACCCTCCACCACTGTACCCTCTACCACTGTACCATCCACCACTGTACCCTCCACCACTGTACCCTCCACCACTGTACCATCCACCACTGTACTTTCCACCACTGTACCCTCCACCACTGTACCCTCCACCACTGTACCCTCTACCACTGTACCCTCCACCACTGTGCCCTCCACCACTTTGCCCTCCACCACTGTACCCTCCACCACTGTACCATCCACCACTGTACCATCCACCACTGTACCCTCCACCACTGTGCCCTCCACCACTGTACCCTCCACCACTGTACCCTCTACCACTGTACCCTCCACCACTGTGCCCTCCACCACTGTACCCTCCACCACTGTACCCTCCACCACTGTACCCTCCACCACTGTACCCTCTACCACTGTACCCTCTACCACTGTACCCTCAACCACTGTACCCTCCACCACTGTACCCTCTACCACCGTACCCTCCAATGTACCGTCCACCACTGTACCCTCCACCATTGTACCCTCCACCACTGTACCCTCCACCACTGTACCCTCCACCACTGTACCCTCCACCACTGTACCCTCCACCACTGTACCCTCCACTGTACCCTCCACCACTGTACCCTGCACCACTGTACCCTCCACCACTGTACCCTCTATCACTGTACCCTCTACCACTGTACCCTCTACCACTGTACCCTCTACCACTGTACCCTCCACCACTACCCTCCACCACTGTACCCTCCACCACTGTACCCTCTACCACTGTACCCTCCACCACTGTGCCCTCCACGACTGTACCCTCCACCACTGTACCATTCACCACTGTACCCTTCACCACTGTACCCTCCACCACTGTACCCTCTACCACTGTACCCTCTACCACTGTACCCTCCACCACTGTGCCCTCCACCACTTTGCCCTCCACCACTGTACCCTCCACTGTACTCTCCACCATTGTACCCTCTATCACTGTACCCTCTACCACTGTACCCTCTACCACTGTACCCTCTACCAGTGTACCCTCCACCACTACCCTCCACCACTGTACCCTCCACCACTGTACCCTCCACCACTGTACCCTCTACCACTGTACCCTCCACCTCTGTACCCTCCACCACTATACCCTCCACCACTGTACCCTCTACCACTGTACCCTCTACCACTGTACCCTCCACCACTGTGCCCTCCACCACTGTACCCTCCACCACTGTACCCTCCACCACTGTACCCTCTACCACTGTACCATCTACCACTGTACCCTCCACCACTGTGCCCTCCACCACTGTACCCTCTACCACTGCAACCTCTACCACTGTACCCTCAACCACTGTACCCTCCACCACTGTACCCTCCACCGTACCCTCCAATGTACCCTCCACCACTGTACCCTCCACCACTGTACCCTGCACCACTGTACCCTCCACCACCGTACCCTCCACTGTACCCTCCACTGTACCCTGCACCACTGTACCCTCCACCACTGTACCCTCTATCACTGTACCCTCTACCACTGTACCCTCTACCACTGTACCCTCTACCACTGTACCCTCCACCACTACCCTCCACCACTGTACCCTCCACCACTGTACCCTCCACAACTGTACCCTCTACCACTGTACCCTCCACCACTGTACCCTCCACCACTGTACCCTCCACCACTGTACCATCCACCACTGTACCCTCCACCACTGTACCCTCCACCACTGTACCCTCTACCACTGTACCCTCCACCACTGTGCCCTCCACCAATTTGCCCTCCACCACTGTACCCTCCACCACTGTACCCTCCACCACTGTACCCTCCACCACTGTACCCTCCACCACTGTACCCTGCACCACTGTACCCTCCACCACCGTACCCTCCACTGTACCCTCCACCACTGTACCCTCTATCACTGTACCCTCTACCACTGTACCCTCTACCGCTGTACCCTCTACCACTGTACCCTCTACCGCTGTACCCTCTACCACTGTACCCTCCACCACTACCCTCCACCACTGTACCCTCTACCACTGTACCCTCCACCACTGTACCCTCCACCACTGTACCCTCCACCACTGTACCCTCCACCACTGTACCCTCCACCACTGTACCCTCCACCACTGTGCCCTCCACCACTTTGCCCTCCACCACTGTACCCTCTACCACTGTACCCTCTACCACTGTACCCTCCACCACTGTACTCTCCACTACTGTACCCTCCACCACTGTACCCTCCACCACTGTACCCTCCAATACTGTACCCTCCACCACTGTACCCTCCACCACTGTACCCTCCAATACTGTACCCTCCACCACTGTACCCTCCACCACTGTGTACCCTCCACCACCGTGTACTCTTCACCACTGTGTACCCTCCACCACTGTGTACCCTCTACCACTGTACCCTCCACCACTGTACTCTCCACCACTGTGTACCCTCCACCACTGTGTACCCTCCACCACTATACCCTCCACCACTGTGCCCTCCACCACTGTGCCCTCCACCACTGTACCCTCCACCACTGCACCCTCCACCACTGCACCCTCCACCACTATACCCTCCACCACTGTGCCCTCCACCACTGCACCCTCCATCACTGTACCCTCCACCACTGTACCCTCCACCACTGTACCCCCCACCACTATTCCCTCCACCACTGTACCCTCCACCACTGTGTACCCTCCACCACTGTACCCTACACCACTGTGTACCTTCCACCACTGTGTACCCTCCACCACTGTACCCTCCACCACTGTACCCTCCACTACTGTACCCTCCACTACTGTACCCTCCACCACTGTGTACCCTCCACCACTGTACCCTCCACCACTGTACCCTCCACCACTGTGTACCCTCAACAACTGTACACTCCACCACTGTACCCTCCACCGCTGTGTACCCTCCACCACTGTACCCTCCACCACTGTACCCTCCACCATTGTGTACTCTCCACCACTGTGTACCCTCCACCACTGTACCCTCCACCACTGTACCCTCCACCACTGTACCCACCACCTCTGTACCCTCCACCACTGTACCCTCCATCACTGTACCCTCCACCACTGTAGTTCTGTAACAAACACGTGTTTTGGCACGGAGACCTTGCATGGAGACCTTACACGGAGACCTTGCACGGAGACCTTGCACGGAGACCTTGCATGGAGACCTTGCATGGAGACCTTGCATGGAGACCTTGCACGGAGACCTTGCACGGAGACCTTGCATGGAGACCTTGCATGGAGACCTTGCATGGAGACCTTGCACGGAGACCTTGCATGGAGACCTTGCATGGAGACCTTGCATGGAGACCTTGCACGGAGACCTTGCACGGAGACCTTGCATGGAAACCTTGCATGGAGACCTTGCATGGAGACCTTGCACGGAGACCTTGCACGGAGACCTTGCATGGAGACCTTGCATGGAGACCTTGCACGGAGACCTTGCATGGAAACCTTGCATGGAAACCTTGCATGGAGACCTTGCATGGAGACCTTGCACGGAGACTTTGCATGGAGACCTTGCACGGAGACCTTGCACGGAGACCTTGCACGGAGACCTTGCACGGAGACCTTGCACGGAGACCTTGCACGGAGACTTTGCATGGAGACCTTTCACGGAGACCTTGCACGGAGACCTTGCACGGAGACCTTGCACGGAGTCCTTGCATGGAGACCTTGCACGGAGACCTTGTACGGAGGCCTTGCATGGAGACCTTGCACGGAGACCTTGCATGGAGACCTTGCACGGAGACCTTGCACGGAGACCTTGCACGGAGACCTTGCACGGAGACCTTGCACGGAGACCTTGCACGGAGACCAAGGATTGAGATGTTATATAAGTTATATAACTGAAGCCAGGCTTTCTTGGAGACCGCCGCCTGATCAACCAGCCTGTTTTCCACTGTGGCATAAGCGTTCACAAATGGAAGCTACCTGTACACGTTGTTTCTTCACACCAAGCAGACTGTTACTGCTCAATTCTCGCACTTCTTGCAGACCTTTATTCCGAATATAGTTCTTAAAACTGATTCAAGGAAGTTCATGAGAGTTTAACTTGAACTTCCCACAAGTTTTGATCTTGACAGCTTGGGTCATCCAAGTTGGTTTGACTTTCTCTTTATCCCAGTGTTTACCTGGAGAGTTTACCTGGAGTTTTACCTGGAGAGAGTTCCGGGGGTCAACGCCCCCGCGGCCCGGTCTGTGACCAGGCCTCCTTAGGTCAGTGTCCCAGGATGCGACCCACACCAGTCGACTAACACCCAGGTACCCATTTTACTGATGGGGAACATAGACAACAGGTGGAAAGAAACACGTCCAATGTTTCTACTTTGGCTGGGAATCGAACCCAGGCCCTCACCGTGTGAAGCGAGAGCGTTAGCCACCAGGCCACCAGAGCCCCAGTGTGTACTGACAGGAAGAGCGGTTGTCTGGCTCTCAGCAGACGGAGGATCAAGCCTACACCACGTCTTGCTCTGAATGACCCGCATTGGATTAACACTTAACATGAATTAACAATAATAATTATGTACTACTACTAATGATAATTTACTAATAATAATTAACATATAATAATAGTACTTTTACTACTAGTACTGCCAATAATAATAATTAACTAATAATTAGCATGTCAAATTACTACTACTAGTGATAATAATAATAATAATAATAATAATAATAATAATAATAATAATGTACGTGAAATGTGTTCCTTCGTAAGCAGGATGTTAAGTTTAACTATTCCAAATTTTCTCTTGTTAGTTGTATCTAGAAACTCTGTCCAGTTAACATTAACGATTTTTTATACAGATTGTTAACGTTGGCTGCTCTCTAGTTAGCAGTAGTTGGTGTGTTAATCTTTGTATCACATGGTGGTATCATCCGTGGTGAGAAGGTCAAGCATGTTATCCGTGGTGAGCAGATGGTCAAGTTTATTATCCGTGGTGAGGACAAGGTAAGTATGTTATCCGTGGTGAGGACAAGGTAAGTATGTTATCCGTGGTGAGGACAAAATCAAGTATGTTATCCGTGGTGAGGACAAGATCAAGTATGATATCCGTGGTGAGGACAAGATCAAGTATGTTATCCGTGGTGAGGACAAGATCAAGTATGTTATCCGTGTTCAGGACAAGATCAAGTATGTTATCCGTGTTCAGGACAAGATCAAGTATGTTATCCGTGGTGAGGACAAGATCAAGTATGTTATCCGTGGTGAGGACAAGATCAAGTATGTTATCCGTGGTGAGGACAAGATCAAGTATGTTATCCGTGGTGAGGACAAGATCAAGTATGTTATCCGTGGTGAGGACAAGATCAAGTATGTTATCCGTGTTGAGGACAAGATCAAGTATGTTATCCGTGGTGAGGACAAGATCAAGTATGTTATCCGTGGTGAGGACAAGATCAAGTATGTTATCCGTGGTGAGGACAAGATCAAGTATGTTATCCGTGGTGAGGACAAGATCAAGTATGTTATCCGTGGTGAGGACAAGATCAAGTATGTTATCCGTGGTGAGGACAAGATCAAGTATGTTATCCATGGTGAGGACAAGATCAAGTATGTTATCCGTGGTGAGGACAAGATCAAGTATGTTATCCGTGTTGAGGACAAGATCAAGTATGTTATCCGTGGTGAGGACAAGATCAAGTATGTTATCCGTGGTGAGGACAAGATCAAGTATGATATCCGTGGTGAGGACAAGATCAAGTATGTTATCCGTGGTGAGGACAAGATCAAATATGTTATCCGTGGTGAGGACAAGATCAAGTATGTTATCCGTGGTGAGGACAAGATTATGTTATCCGTGGTGAGGACAAGATCAAGTATGTTATACGTGGCGAGGACAAGATAAAGTATGTTATCCGTGGTGAGGACAAGATCAAGTATGTTATCCGTGGTGAGGACAAGATCAAGTATGTTATCCGTGGTGAGGACAAGATTATGTTATCCGTGGTGAGGACAAGATTATGTTATCCGTGGTAAGGACAAGATCAAGTATGTTATCCGTGGTGAGGACAAGATTATGTTATCCGTGGTAAGGACAAGATCAAGTATGTTATCCGTGGTGAGGACAAGATCAAGTATGTTATCCGTGGTGAGGACAAGATAAAGTATGTTATCCGTGGTGAGGACAAGATCAAGTATGTTATCCGTGGTGAGGAAAATATTAAGTATGATATCCGTGGTGAGGACAAGATCAAGTATGATATCCGTGGTGAGGACAAGATCAAGTATGTTATCCGTGGTGAGGACAAGATCAAGTATGTTATCCGTGGTGAGGACAAGATTATGTTATCCGTGGTGAGGACAAGATCAAGTATGTTATCCGTGGTGAGGACAAGATCAAGTATGATATCCGTGGTGAGGACAAGATCAAGTATAATATCCGTGGTGAGGACAAGATCAAGTATGATATCCGTGGTGAGGACAAGATCAAGTATGTTATCCGTGGTGAGGACAAGATCAAGTATGTTATCCGTGGTGAGGACAAGATCAAGTATGTTATCCGTGGTGAGGACAAGATCAAGTATGTTATCCGTGGTGAGGACAAGATCAAGTATGTTATCCGTGGTGAGGACAAGATCAAGTATGTTATCCGTGGTGAGGACAAGATCAAGTATGTTATCCGTGGTGAGGACAAGATCAAGTATGTTATCCGTGGTGAGGACAAGATCAAGTATGATATCCGTGGTGAGGACAAGATCAAGTATGTTATCCGTGGTGAGGACAAGATCAAGTATGATATCCGTGGTGAGGACAAGACCAAGTATGTTATCCGTGGTGAGGACAAGATCAAGTATGTTATCCGTGGTGAGGACAAGATCAAGTATGTTATCCGTGGTGAGGACAAGATCAAGTATGTTATCCGTGGTGAGGACAAGATCAAGTATGTTATCCGTGGTGAGGACAAGATCAAGTATGTTATCCGTGGTGAGGACAAGATCAAGTATGTTATCCGTGGTGAGGACAAGATCAAGTATGTTATCCGTGGTGAGGGCAAGATCAAGTATGTTATCCGTGGTGAGGACAAGATCAAGTATGTTATCCGTGGTGAGGACAAGATCAAGTATGTTATCCGTGGTGAGGACAAGATCAAGTATGTTATCCGTGGTGAGGACAAGATCAAGTATGTTATCCGTGGTGAGGACAAGATCAAGTATGATATTCGTGGTGAGGACAAGATCAAGTATGATATCCGTGGTGAGGACAAGATCAAGTATGATATTCGTGGTGAGGACAAGATCAAGTATGATATTCGTGGTGAGGACAAGATCAAGTATGATATTCGTGGTGAGGACAAGATCAAGTATGATATTCGTGGTGAGGACAAGATCAAGTATGTTATCCGTGGTGAGGGCAAGATCAAGTATGTTATCCGTGGTGAGGACAAGATCAAGTATGTTATCCGTGGTGAGGACAAGATCAAGTATGATATCCGTGGTGAGGACAAGATCAAGTATGATATCCGTGGTGAGGACAAGATCAAGTATGTTATCCGTGGTGAGGACAAGATCAAGTATGATATCCGTGGTGAGGACAAGATCAAGTATGATATCCGTGGTGAGGACAAGATCAAGTATGTTATCCGTGGTGAGGACAAGATCAAGTATGTTATCCGTGATGAGGACAAGATCAAGTATGTTACCAGTGTTGGATTTAGAAGCATTCATCTATCATAATAATTATTGTATTTCACCTCATGTTAGTTTCTTCTGGGGATATCAGGATTACTGAATCCCAAATTATACTTGCACTGGAATCATTATTGACTGATTTCAGTTTATCATTCAAGGTTGCATCATGATCCTGGCTCTGGACGCTGTAAATGATAGTGAATGTAATCACCATCATGACTGACGTCATCATATTCCTGGTACCTCCACGTCTTGACTGCATTTAGCCTCTCTAATATACAGAGTGGTTCCTCTGGGCCTTTTAAAGCTTCGATCTTTAATGGATAAATCGCATTCTGGCCTCGCCAAGTCAGGTGAGATGCGGTAACTGGCTGTGTTCGTTCATATATCACTCTGGGTTATAATAACTGAGTGCTCAGAAGGAGCATGTGATTGTAAATCTCCTCTCTGTCATCTCATTCTACAGGAATTACCATAGGCAACGCTTAGCTCAGATTTTATTTGACGAGGAGCCTTGATCTGATGTGTTAAAATTCATGGAAGGAGTATCAGACCTCGGGTAAGATGGGTAAGTTGACGAAGTTTGTGTTCTATACTTGTTGATGTAACTCGTGCCTTTGTCTAAGTCTCACCTTTGCTCTTCTCACACCTCCGACAGTACTACCTCGGCTCCTCTCATACCTCCGACAATACTACCTCGGCTCCTCTCTCACTACAGATTTTCTGCCTCGCACGCTCCTTCTCTTCTCAAGTTAGTTTCCCTCTAAAACTTTTCCTAGCTAAATAAACTCAGAATATAAGCTTGTTAAAATCAGTACGGTGGAGCAAGGCAAATGAACGATAACACAAGACAACAGATGGAAAATCACAGTTTGAGAATATCACAAAAGACAAAATTCTAATTTTAAGAGGTAAATTGGAGTTTCTATCAAAAGCAGTGCTTAAAAATGTGAAAATATGACTCGAGTTTCGTCTCTGAGAGTATGACGTTCTCAGTAATAGAATGGAAAGTCATAGTACCTCGGCTGGAATACTTCACCGACAACCCGTACTTAGGAGAGGAACTTTATGGGGGCGACGTTTCGGTCCCTTTCGGACCGAAAGGTCGTCATAAATTTAAATCATACGACAGTAAAAATCGAATATACGAGCTTTTCAGGAACGACACGAAAGTCAGTTGACGACCTGAACACACGAACACGAAAGTCAGCTGACGACCTGAACACACGGACACGGAAGTCAGCTGACGACCTGAACACACGGACACGGAAGTCAGCTGACGACCTGAAAACACGAAAGTCAGTTGACGACCTGAACACACGAACACGAAAGTCAGTTGACGACCTGAACACACGAACGAAGAAATATTCTGAATTAATATTTCGGACTTTCGAAGAAAAAAAACTAAAACAAACCACAGGTTACTGAACAGACTTGCACTGGTGCAACGTTTCGCTCTGTGTACAGCTTTGTTAAGCTTAACTGTCTCTTAACAGAGGGAAACGATGTCCTAATGAATGCTGGTTCTGCAACGTTTCTTTCGTGATGAGAAAACGTTGACAAAAGTGGAGTAGGCCTGGGCATGACGTACCCTGGAGTACCCCGGTGCATGACGTACCCTGGAGTACCCCGGTGCATGACGTACCCTGGAGTACCCCGGTGCATGACGTACCCTGGAGTACCCCGGTGCATGACGTACCCTGGAGTACCCCGGTGCATGACGTACCCTGGAGTACCCCGGTGCATGACGTACCCTGGAGTACCCCGGTGCATGACGTACCCTAGAGTACCCCGGTGCATGACGTACCCTGGAGTACCCCGGTGTATGACGTACCCTGGAGTACCCGGTGCATGACGTACCCTGGAGTACCCCGGTGTATGACGTACCCTGGAGTACCCCGGTGCATGACGTACCCTGGAGCACCCCGGTGTATGACGTACCCTGGAGTACCCCGGTGCATGACGTACCCTGGAGTACCCGGTGCATGACGTACCCTGGAGTACCCCGGTGCATGACGTACCCAGGAGTACCCCGGGATATGACGTACCCTGGAATACCCCGGGGTATGACGTACCCTGGAGTACCCCGGGGTATGACGTACCCTGGAGTACCCCGAGGTATGACATACCCTGGAGTACCCCGGTGCATGACGTACCCTGGTGCATGACGTACCCTGGAGTACCCTGGTGCATGACGTACCCTGGAGTACCCCGGGGTATGACGTACCCTGGAGTACCCCGGTGCATGACGTACCCTAGAGTACCCCGGGGTCATGATATACCCTAGAGTACCCCGAGGCATGACGCACCCTGGAGTACCCCGGGGTATGACGTACCCTGGAATACCCCGGGTCATGACGTACCCTAGATTACCCCGGGGCATGGCGTAACCTAGAGTACCCCAGGGCATGACGTACCCTGGAGTACCCCCGGGCATGGCATACCCTAGAGTACCCTGAGGTACCCTAGAGTACCCCGGGGCATGGCGTACCCTAGAGTACCCCGGGGTATGACGTACCCTAGAGTACCCCGGGGTATGACGTACCCTAGAGTACCCCGGGGCATGACGTACCCTAGAGTACCCCGGGGCATGACGTACCCTAGAGTACCCCGGGGCATGACGTACCCTAGAGTACCCCGGGGCATGGCGTACCCTAGAGTACCCCGGGGCATGACGTACCCTAGAATACCCCGGGGTATGACGTACCCTAGAGTACCCCGGGGCATGACGTACCCTAGAGTACCCCGGGGCATGGCGTACCCTAGAGTACCCCCGGGCATGACGTACCCTAGAGTACCCCGGGGCATGACGTACCCTAGAGTACCCCGGGGTATGACGTACCCTAGAATACCCCGGGGTATGACGTACCCTGGAATACCCCGGGGTATGACGTACCCTGGAGTACCCCGAGGTATGACATACCCTGGAGTACCCCGGTGCAAGACGTACCCTGGTGCATGACGTACCCTGGAGTACCCTGGTGCATGACGTACCCTGGAGTACCCCGGGGTATGACGTACCCTGGAGTACCCCGGTGCATGACGTACCCTAGAGTACCCCGGGGTCATGATATACCCTAGAGTACCCCGAGGCATGACGCACCCTGGAGTACCCCGGGGTATGACGTACCCTGGAATACCCCGGGTCATGACGTACCCTAGATTACCCCGGGGCATGGCGTACCCTAGAGTACCCCAGGGCATGACGTACCCTGGAGTACCCCCGGGCATGGCATACCCTAGAGTACCCTGAGGTACCCTAGAGTACCCCGGGGCATGGCGTACCCTAGAGTACCCCGGGGTATGACGTACCCTAGAGTACCCCGGGGTATGACGTACCCTAGAGTACCCCGGGGCATGACGTACCCTAGAGTACCCCGGGGCATGACGTACCCTAGAGTACCCCGGGGCATGACGTACCCTAGAGTACCCCGGGGCATGGCGTACCCTAGAGTACCCCGGGGCATGACGTACCCTAGAATACCCCGGGGTATGACGTACCCTAGAGTACCCCGGGGCATGACGTACCCTAGAGTACCCCGGGGCATGGCGTACCCTAGAGTACCCCCGGGCATGACGTACCCTAGAGTACCCCGGGGCATGACGTACCCTAGAGTACCCCGGGGTATGACGTACCCTAGAGTACCCCGGGGTATGACGTACCCTGGAATACCCCGGGTCATGACGTACCCTAGAGTACCCCGGTGCATGACGTACCCAGGAGTACCCCGGGGCATGACGTACCCTAGAGTACCCCAGGGCATGACGTACCCTGGAGTACCCCCGGGCATGGCATACCCTAGAGTACCCTGAGGTACCCTAGAGTACCCCGGGGCATGTCGTACCCTAGAGTACCCCGGGGTATGACGTACCCTAGAGTACCCCGGGGTATGACGTACCCTAGAGTACCCCGGGGCATGACGTACCCTAGAGTACCCCGGGGCATGACGTACCCTAGAGTACCCCGGGGCATGACGTACCCTAGAGTACCCCGGGGCATGACGTACCCTAGAGTACCCCGGGGCATGACGTACCCTAGAGTACCCCGGGGCATGACGTACCCTAGAGTACCCCGGGGCATGACGTACCCTAGAGTACCCCGGGGTATGACGTACCCTAGAGTACCCCGGGGCATAGCGTACCCTAGAGTACCCCGGGGCATGGCGTACCCTAGAGTACCCCGGGGCATGACGTACCCTAGAGTACCCCGGGGCATGGCGTACCCTAGAGTACCCCGGGACATGACGTACCCTAGAGTACCCCGGGGCATGGCGTACCCTAGAGTACCCCGGGGCATGACGTACCCTAGAGTACCCTGGGGCATGACGTACCCTAGAGTACCCCGGGGCATGACGTACCCTAGAGTACCCCGGGGCATGACGTACCCTAGAGTACCCCGGGGCATGACGTACCCTAGAGTACCCCGGGGCATGACGTACCCTAGAGTACCCCGGGGCATGACGTACCCTAGAGTACCCCGGGGGCATGCTTGAAGAAGACAAAGGAAGTGTGGAGAGATATCACAGTATTAACATTGTCATCGCTGCTGATATCTTGCGTGACTCTCATAGCTGCCGCCATCACTGTTATCTGGAAGGCAGGTTATGGCGTTCCCTTGTTATCAATGTCATGGGTGGCATCCAGCGCCAGTAGGACCACTAACTGGTGTGCGTCATAACATACAGAAGCTACGTCATTGTTCCCTTGTTGCTCATTGTTACTGCTGCTGGCTGCCTCTGCCCAGCTGCTCCTTAAGCTGTTCAACAGATGCCACAACTGTGGTATCTTGACTGGGAAATGCAGCAGTGAAAGATTATTTCAGTTAATTGGGGCCACTGAGAGGTGCATTGTAACCTGGACATAACTGAGATACAAGAGAGAGAGAGAGAGAGAGAGAGAGAGAGAGAGAGAGAGAGAGAGAGAGAGAGAAAGGGGGGGATGGAGGGAGGAAGATAGATAGGGAGGTAATTGTAAGACTAGGCCAAATATATACCATAATTGCATCTGTTAAAGGTAAATTATAAGATGAGCGGCCTCCGGGTACTGACGACCGTACAGGGCTGAATTTCGAATAAATAGTGAAAGAAAACATTGAAGAAAAAACAAAAAGTGGAGTGGATGGGAGAAACTGTATTTCAGATAATTAATTTTTGAAGGCTTGATGGAATTCCTGACTGCAGTACAATGGGAAAGTGAACAGAAAGGAAAGTCGGCGCATTAGATTAGAAAGTACCTCGCTAGAAAGTGCCGGGAAGTAGAGAACTTCATACCCAGGAGAAGAGAGAGTGGTATGAACACAGAGAGCCTCAAGTTTTAACCAGAGATGCAGAGAGGACTAAACCAAAACCACAAGAGCATGTAAAACATTTAGAAATCGAAGAACATGGAAATACAGGTGAACAAAAGAGCCAGAAACTGATCTGCTAAAGTGAGAAAAACTTAACGACAATGACACTGACAGTAACAGAAGTCAAACCTGAACCACATCAGAAAGACGACAGTAAGGAGGACAGCTCAAGAAAGCCTATGAGGAAGTTTGTGGGGACTTTAGCCGATGATTTAACGAGTTATTTGCATTAGAAACAGAGACGATACCAGAGAGTCATGGACACAGTGCACACCAGCAGGTACTGACACCATACACAAAGCAGGGAGAGAGAGAAAAAAAAAACTTTTGAATGAATAGGATACAACAAAGGGAATGGAACCCGACCAAATGGATTCTACGAGAGGGTGCAGAAGCACTACCTAAAAGCTACAAGTCATTGGATATGGGAGAATTGCCAGAGATCTGGAAGACACTGAGTGAATGTAGTACCAGCATTTGATAAAAAAAGACATAAGTGTTAAACTACAGACCATTACTATGTAAGGCAATGAAGATAATCAGATAGAGACCAGTAGAGCACTTGGAGAGAAGTGGTCTCGTAAACAGTAACTAGCAGACAGTGGCCAATGTAGGCACAAACTTAACTGCAGTTTAGTCCCTCACAGTCTGAAAGGGCCTCTCGAAATTTCAGTTTATTTTTCATTTGGTTGAGCCTAAATCCACTTCTTAAGCCATACCTTTTACAACAGTATTTTACTCCTACGAATACAGTACATTCAGTCGCTGGGAAGAATTTGGCAGCATTATCTTAATATTAATAAATATCTTTAATATGGATAATTAAAGGTATATTTGTAGTTGTAAAAATGTGCTTTTAATTGTTCCGCACGGGTTTGAGATGCATCTTGGCGACATTCTTGTCAAACTCATTTGATACACAGACTTGTTGTCTGTTAACACTTGACAAATATCGCTTCTACAGCTTGTCATAGCTTAGGGCCTCATCGGGTTTAAATCCTGCCCTGCCAGCAGGGGTTCAGAGATGGTCAATGTGGCCTCAGAAACCTGGTGGAGTTGTGTGACCAAGTAACGGGAGTGACGCTGGGAGAGAAACAGGTTGAGTGGACTGCATGTTTTTGGACTGCAAGAATTTATTTGATATTGTACCTGACAATAGATTGAGACAAAAGCATGAAGATCAGACAGGAATAATAAGGTATGTGCCACAGTGAATCAAAGAGTGTTTAGTGGAAAGGAGACAAGGAGTGATTATTCAAGAAGTTATGTCAGAATGGGAAAGTGTAGCGAGTGGGATTCCGCGAATATTAGGACCAGTAGTACCTTCGTCTTCCTTCGATCATACCTAATTATCTCCCATTCACCAGGCGTTGTATGACTTTACAGGTTTATTTCATTATGGATTAGGAAAATCCTAGGCACAGTTCGTCTGCCGCAAGTTTGTTAGGTACAGGATATCCAGGTGTTTAGCCACTTGCCTTCACACCTTGAATGTCTTCGATCTCTAACACCACATACAGATTTAGAGTTCACCGTTACCTTCAGTCGCCGTGACCTTGCACTTTTCCATACTGAACCATATGAAGGAGGGGTCTTGAAAACGACTTGTTTCATGGTAACTATGGCTGGTGTCAGTATTGATGGTCAGAGATGGTGTTGTCAGTGTTCATGATGGTCATAGATGATGTTCTCAGTGTTCATGATGGTCATAAATGATGTTATCAGTGTTCATGATGGTCATAGATGATGTCAGTGTTCATGATGGTCATA
Source organism: Cherax quadricarinatus (assembly GCF_038502225.1). Lineage (NCBI taxonomy): Eukaryota > Metazoa > Arthropoda > Malacostraca > Decapoda > Parastacidae > Cherax > Cherax quadricarinatus. The sequence continues at coordinate 22,772,989 of NC_091296.1, forward strand.
GATGGTGTTATCAGTGTTCATGATGGTCATAGATGATGTCAGTGTTCATGATGGTCATAGATAATGTCAGTGTTCATGATGGTCATAGATGGTGTTGTCAGTGTTGTGCCTGAGGGAACCAAAACATATTTCATGTGTAGGTGACCTGGCTGAGTACTGTTCGACGTCCACACCAGAGAGGACTTGTCACAGTTAGTGGTTCTGGTGGATAGTATCACTTAGTCACAGTAGAGACGGCCTGCTATAGGTGGTAGTGGTGGTGGTGGATGTCGCACAATCTAGTAGCCGTTTTATGTTGCCTATACACAACTTTCTGACAGGAACAGATCAGTGCCTTATGCTAGTGTTCTCAGGTCTCTTGTGTATTTGTGCTTTCTCGCTCTGGTTTGTAACAATAACCCCAGTTGTAATTTCGCCTTTAGTCACCAGCAGACCTTGATTCTTTATCAGTGACACCATAATAGCTGATTCCTGTGTGGTAAGGTATATAGACTATTGAAATGCGAAAGCCACTGTTCTGAGCACTATCCAGGTCATTTTCAATGTCTGTTACAATGTTCCTTGTATGTGTTTTGTAGACAGTACTCTCAAGATCTGGAAGAGCAGACTTGGAGTGTCGCAAGATTTCCTCTCCTCTTGTGTATTTTAGTATGATGGTAGTGGGCTCGAGTGCTGCTAGCTCTGTTAGTGCTGAACTGAATCATTTATTCAGTCTGATGCAACTAGTCTTTATACACTTGTTACCTTTGTGTATTTTAGAGGGTGCTGCAGTACGGCCTGTAGTCTGCAGAACAGAGACATCAGTTTAAGCATTATGCTCACTGGGTACAAGGTATCTGTGCGAGGCAATAGTTTCTTAAGGAGTCTTGAGTGGAGGATTATCATTTTTTTTTTTTATTCGCTGGTATTCTCCCGGCCTGGGTCTTTTCCAATAGTGGTGACCCGGCCTTGGCTCCCTATTTGGGGAGTGTCTCGAGACGAGTCTCCCATGGGAGGAGGTACAAATACCCCTCATCTTTGGGACCAAGTGTCCCCAGGCCTAGCCACAGTCCCTGCCCTCACGGGGCTCGCAGGGAGAAGCTAGGCCTCTGGTCTGCCATCTGCCTCGCCCCAAAGGGGCTCGTGGTGATGGCAGTCTTGTGAGCTGCAGGTGGTAGGAAGCTCAGGCTTATTTATTGTTGTTAGTGACATGCGTGTATGATAACCTTATAGTGGATACAGAGTGTAGGGAGGATGTCATTTGTTGTGTACTGCATTTAATACTCTTATTCCCTCCAGTCAGTTGGTATGTTATTGACTCCATCTGGCATGTTGTAGGCATCCTAAATTTTAATATTTTCGAATATCAAATAAAAAAATGACTTTTCTGAGAAATTGTGGTCTTGAATATTGTGTAGGAAGCCTTTATTGTGTAGGAAGCCTGTATTGTGTAGGAAGCCTGTTATGGTGCAGAGTTTTGGAGGTGAGATCTTAGCCGTGTGTGACGCTACTTCCTGTAATCTCGCTTGAAAAAAATGTCTCCTCCACCTTGAAGACAATCTTAGGTATTACTGCCTTTTTCGTTCGAGATTTTCGATTTTTTTTTTTTTTTTTGCAAGAACAATCAATTTTGTTTGTGAATTCCCTGATGTAGTGGTAGTAATATGGTTTGCGATGTTGGAAGTCTTAAGCGATGCATTGGTGGTATCACTGCTGATGATTTACATCTCTGCAGTGACTTCTAACATTCGTTAGGTGTTTATTAAAGAGAAGTAAGCCAGCAGTGTTGAGCTGGAGTCGTTCATGTTGCCTCCGTCACACCATCTACCCTGCCAACCTTGAGCTGTGTTCTACTCTATTCAGTGGCGGCTACAGGAACTGCGGCCCTTGTCTCTCCTTTTTTATATTTCTTTTTTTCTGTCCGAGGACGTCGTTTCCAGTGCCAACCAGTTCTGTCACTTGCCCTCTCACCAGTGCCAATCACAGCTGCCACTTGCCTTCTCAGCAGCGACACTTAATGTCATCTGTGGTCTCAGCATTGAGTCTTGATGTCAATTATGGTCTTAGCAACGAGTCTTGGTGTCATTATGGACGTTGTCACTTCTCACAGCTGAGAATACATTACCTTGATGGCTAAAGACTACTTCGTCAGCCAGAGATGGCAATTGCTGTCTTACATACGTTTTCTAAGTAATTTGTCCGGCGATCATCGCCTCGGGGCTCGGTCTCAGACCACGTCTCATAAATTAGAAAGAAAATTTTTCGGGGCACTCACTATAGGAATAATAAAGTCAAGAATATTCAGTGTACACTGAACAAATGGTGTTCGCCACAAAGGCATTGAAATAACTTTTTTCATCGAAGCACAAAATGATTTAAAATTTGTCGACCAGTGGTCTTTGAGCACAGCTGGTGCAGTGATATATTTACCAGTACTGTGAACACAGCTGATGCAGTGATATAATTCCAGTATTGTGAACACAGCTGGTGCAGTGATATATTGCCAGCCCTATGAACATAGCTGGTGCAGTGATATACATTGTTTTAAAACTCTGGACGTGTTGGAGAGTAGGGTGGTAGTGGGGATGATGATGATGGTGGACATCTTGTAGCTCCACCAGCACCCCCACCACCCCCCATCACCCGCCATCTTGTGTTGCGGGGGCACAGCACCACCAGCTGGGTACCCTCCTTCCCTCCCCACAACCCCATGTCTCCCCCTCTAATAACCCCACACCCCCACCACCCCCGCCATACCGGAAGACATCCATTCTGACAATCACACAGTCAGTCATTTGTCTCTGGTCTGATTTTTGGCATTATTTCTGTAATGGTGGCCCCTCCTCTGTCGTGGTGGGGGAGGGAGGGGCCCACACTCACCACACCTCTGTCATGGTGGGGGAGGGAGGGGCCAAACTCACCCCACCTTCCTTCACACATGTTCCATCTTTCTCCATCATCCGTGCTATTATCATACCTCATCACCACTACCACACTCAGTGCACAATCACTGCACGAAAATATATATATATATATATCCTTCACATCCAGTACAGTCCGGGAACCAAACTCAAAATTTTGACTCTGCCATCTGGTGTGACGAATGCTCACACTGATTTTCTTTTTTTATATATAATCCCTGTGTCTGTAGTTTCAGAAAATGTATGATAGAATTGTGTAGTTCTCTGATTTGTTCCAGTGCAGAATATTCTCTTCCAGCTTGGTACTACCATAAATGGTATAAAATACCGACACGATGATAAAATACATAAACGCAATATATTGCGATCCTTTATTGACTGTATTTTGCAAACACAGTGGGCTTTATCAAGTTACAAATACCTGAGGAGAGAGTACGTGAACATAGTGAAGGGCCAGGTGAGGATGAAGTTGATTGCCGAGAAAGAGTTTGGGTCTGAGACGTACGGCATGGGCCAGTAGGTTTATTATGTAGGGTGACGATGAAGAAGTTTCCTGTCAAGGAGTTCACCTGTGTTGTAAAAGCCGCTGTTCTGGTTGAAATTGTTGGATATCTGTACTATCATGGTGTGAGATGACAATCCCTTCTCAGAGAGAGAGAGAGAGAGAGAATGAGGCTTTTCAGGCCATTTGGAAAAGTGGCAGAGGTTTTCGAGATTTCGAAAAACAGTTTCGAAATGTTCGATAAGCTTTTCGAGACCGTCTGGGAAAACTGTCCAGTCATCTATAGTGATGAACTGTTCTCAAGGGTTATAAAGGAATGTAAGGAGGAACTTAGTAAACCATAAGCTATTCTTTTCAGCATATCACTGCAAACTGTCAAAGTGCCGGATAACTGGAAAATGTTAAATTGGGGTACCTATCTACAAAGCAGGAGACAAGTCGTTAGTTTCGAATAATAGATCAATTAGCCTAACCTCCATTGTAGGAAAATTTATGAAATCGATAATTGCCGAGGCTATTCAAAGACACCCTGAAAAATATGATTTGATCATTGAATCTCAGCACAGTCTTACGAATTTAACCTTTTTTTTCACCAAAGTTTTGAAGTGATAGATCATGGTAATGAATATGATATTGTGTATATGGACTTCAGGAAGCCCCTTGATAGAGTTCCATTCAAAAGATTGAGGAAGGTGAGGCGCACTGAATAGGAGGAAATTTTTTTCCTGATCGAGGCGTGGTTGACAGAAAGGCAACAGAGTTTGCATAAATGAGGAGAAATCAGTGGGGACACGTCACGAGCGGTGTTCCACAGGGGTCTGTGTTGGGACCTTTGCTGTTCACATTATACATAAACGAAATAGATGAGGGAATAAATAGCAACATAAACAAGTTTACCGAGGAAACTAAAATAACTTTCATATTAATTCTGATGAGGACACTTAAGAACACTACAGGATAAGGTTCTAAACCTGGGAAAAGAAATCAACCATGACATTTGTACACCCTGAATGCGAAGATTTAAGAGTTTTGGATAGCGGTAATCTAAAGCCAAGACAACATTGAATACGTATTTGCAATAAAGCTTATTGAATTCTTGGCTTTGTGTCAAGATGTATAAATAACAGGAGTCCTCGTATTATATTTCAACTCTGTATATCTTTGGTAAGGCCTCGTTTTGATTATGCTACGCAGTTCTGGTCACTGTATTAAAGAATGGTCATAAATACGTTAGAAAAACGTAGAGGATGAAGATGATGCCATTAATCAGAAATCTTTCCTACGAGGATAGACTGAGAGCACTGAATCTGCGTGCTCTGGAAAGGCGTAGATTTAGGGAAATGTGATTGAGGTGTATAAATGGAAGACAGGATTAACTAAAGGGACTATAAATAACGTGCTGAAAATATCTAACCAAGACAGGACTCGCAGCAATTGGTTCAAGTTGGAAAAAATAAATTTAGAAAAGAGGAAATCACTAGTTTGGTAAGAGTTGTGGATGAGTGGAACAAACCCCCGCGTAGCGTCATTGAAGCGAAAACCTTGAGTAGCCTTAAAAAATATGTTAGACAAGTACATGAGTGGGTGAGAGATGAACCTGCCTAGCATGGGCCAATAGGCCTGCAACGTCATTCCTTTTTTTTTTTTCTTAATGTTAGTATCAACATAGCTGTGGTTTAAGGTCGCAACCTATATGTCAAGGTATCTTGTTAATGAAAATAAGATACCAAACTAAATATTAAGCATATATCATAGATTTACCTGCAAAAGTTAGGACAAATTGTAGATATGTATCAAGATGTACTCCTGCTAACCCTTTTGGGGCCTAATTCGTAGTTTTTGAGTGTATCTTATATTAGTTCTTGTGCTACCCTCCACAGGATGGCTATGGAGTGCTCAGTAACTAGCCTCTTCATCGGCAAAAGCTAAATCTTACCTAATCTGGAAAGGCAAATCTTCCTTCGTTTATTGTAACTCTTGTTTCCATTCTTCACATACTTCTCCCTCATCTTCCATGAGTTTTCCCCCATTTTTCTTCAATCTATTGACGTGATCATTTATCATTAGATAGTTACATGATATTGCAGTACCGTTGGTGAGGATGGCAGCCTCACACACACATTGTCGTTTTCTCCAATGTGATTACCAACTTGTGAATTATATTGGAGTTACCTATGAGTTGTATTGTAACTACTGGATCAGCGCTCAACTCCTGGTATCATGTCTGCAGTGATTGTTATCGTGGATTATTTTTTTAAAGTATAGTGTTGTAGCACACAATACCTCACCTTAACACCTTTATCAGTGTTCCACATCTGTGTTTCCAATTAACTTGTTTCCACTATCTTTTCGACTCATTTTCTTTCTTCAGTTTACAATTTTGGCTTCGTTCTCCATGGTGACAGGAGAACTAGGCTCTACTTTTATAAATATATTACTAAGTCACATCTTTACATGCCCTCAAGTATGTTTACCCCGCATCCTCCTCTTCTGTCATCCAACCCGGCCATCTTCAGTGCTTTAATACTTTCATTAGTACAATCTTTTTTTTTTTTTTAGCTATGGAAGCCATTTTTTTATAATTTTTTTGTTCTGTCTAATTTACATAACTTTTCCGGCGGGGCACCACACAACCGGTGTATATAACAGTTTTGTTGGAAATAGACATAATGTGCAAAATCCAAGACATTTTATTGGAAACGTTTAGGTCGTGAGATCTGTGACTGTAAATAACTGACTACAAAGACTGACATTTTTGCTTCTTCCCAACAGCCTGTCAGTATCACATTGTAAACAGTGTTGGCCTAACAAATCTAGAAAACCGTAATATGAACATTCTTCCATCCTGATATTTAAAAGTTATTAGTTTGGCAGTGTAACTTATGAATGTTTCACAACTTCTGGTGTCAATCTTTAGCTAAGAATAATTCTTGGATCTCTCTTGACACATTTAATATTATGTCCAACACTATATTCTTCAGGTGTCCTCGAGTCATTTTCCCGCATTTACATTACATGACAATTTTCTTTTCTGTTCAACTCGGTGGGTCTCTCTCGCCGAGACAGAGTGAAGCAGAAAAGAATACCCATTCACCATCATTCATTATCCACGTTACATTCCATAGTCCATCTGTTGTACCATTTGCTTCATTGATCCAAGTCTTCCAGTAGAGTTTTACGGTCTTTTTTTTATCGTTTATGTACCATAAGATGTTTTTCACATGATGCGCAAACAAATGTGTTGATTTCTTCTGATAAGTCATTAATTACGGAATGTTAGGGGAGGGAGTACCTTGGGGCAACTCGCTGCTCACATTTTCCCCATGAGGGCATTTTTCTCTTTCCACATTTTCCTCTGAGATTCTCTTATTGTTCTAGTTTGTAAATATTAGTTCTCATTTCTGTAGTTAACAAATTAGTCTTTTATGAGGGAACTCTCATCAGAATCTGCTTTAAAAATCCTTATACAATCCGTCTATCAATTTCTGTCTTAGTTACCCCCTTAGATCATGTTCTAGTTATCCTCCTAGCTCCCGTGCTAGTTATCCTGCTACCTCATGTACTAATTATCCTAGCTTAGGTGCTAGTTATCGCTATACCTACCATTCTAGTTATTCTTCTAGCTTCTGTGCTAGTTATCCTAACTCCCGTGCTAGTTATCCTCCTAGCTCCCGTGCTAGTTATCCCCCTAGCTCCCGTGCTAGTTATCCCCCTAGCTCCCGTGCTAGTTATCCCCCTAGCTCCTGTGCTAGTTATCCTCCTAGCTCCTGTGCTAGTTATCCTTCTAGCTCCCGTACTAGTTATCCTTCTAGCTCTCGTGCTAGTTACCCTTCTAGCTCCCGTGCTAATTATCCTCCCTGTCGCCCGTGGTAGTTATTCCCCTACATCCAGTGTTAGCTATCCTTTAACTACCGTTCTTGTTATCTTAGCTCCCGTGCTAGTTATCCTTCTAGCTCCCGTGCTAGTATACTCCTAGCTCTCGTGCTAGTTATCCTTCTAGCTCCCGTGCTAGTTATCCTTCTAGCTCCCGTGCTAGTTATCCTCCCTGTCGCCCATGGTAGCTATTCCCCTACATCCAGTGTTAGCTATCCTTTAACTACCGTTCTTGTTCTCTCAACTACCATGTTAGTTATCCTCCCTAGCTCCCGTACTAGTTATCCCTCTACATCCGCTACCTATCCTTCTAGCTCCAGTACTGGTTATCCCTCTAGCTATCGTTCTAGCTTCCGATCCCTCTACATCCAGTGCTACTTATCCTTTTAGCTCCCCTGCTAGTTATCCATCTAGCTCCTGTGCTAGTTATCCTTCTAGCTCCCATGTTAGTTATCCTTCAAACTCCTGTGCTAGTTATCCCTCTACATCCAGTGTTAGTTATCCACCTAGCTCCCCTTCTAGTTATCCCTCTAGCTCCCTTGCTAGTTATCTCTCTAGCTCCCCTGCTAGTTATCCTTCAAGCTTCCCTGCTAGTTATCCCTCTAGCTCCCCTGCTAGGTATCCCTCTAGCTCCCCTGCTAGGTATCCCTCTAGCTTCCCTGCTAGTTATCCCTCTAGCTTCCCTGCTAGGTATCCCTCTAGCTCCCCTGCTAGTTATCCCTATAGCTTCCCTGCTAGGTATCCCTCTAGCTCCCCTGCTAGTTATCCCTCAAGCTTCCCTGCTAGTTATCCCTCTAGCTCCCCTGCTAGTTATCCCTCTAGCTTCCTTGCTAGGTATCCCTCTAGCTTCCCTGCTAGTTATCCCTCTAGCTTCACTACTAGTTATCCCTCTACATCCGCTACTTATCCTTCTAGCTCCAGTACTGGTTATCCCTCTAGCTATCGTTCTAGCTTCCGATCCCTCTACATCCAGTGTTAGTTATCCACCTAGCTCCCCTTCTAGTTATCCCTCTAGCTCCCTTGCTAGTTATCCCTCTAGCTCACCTGCTAGTTATCCCTCTAGCTCCCCTGCTAGTTATCCCTCTAGCTCCCCTGCTAGTTATCCCTCTAGCTTCCCTGCTAGTTATCCCTCTAGCTCCCCTGCTAGTTATCCCTCTAGCTTCCCTGCTAGTTATCCCTCTAGCTCCCCTGCTAGTTATCCCTCTAGCTTCCCTGCTAGTTATCCCTCTAGCTCCCCTGCTAGTTATCCCTCTAGCTGCCCTGCTAGTTATCCCTCTAGCTCCCCTGCTAGTTATCCCTCTAGCTTCCCTGCTAGTTATCCCTCTAGCTCCCCTGCTAGTTATCCCTCATAGCTCCAAAAGTAACTTTGGGAGATGTTTTTTCCCCCAGACTAGGTTTTAGTGGATGGAAGTCTGTCGTTACCAGAGTTAATGTGACGGGTACAGTCACCACTACTAGTCATTACCACAGTTACCACTACCACTCAATACCACAGGCACCATTACCAGTCGCTACCACAGGCACCACTGCCAGTCGCTACCACAGGCACTAGTCACCACTGCCAGTCATTACCAGTCATCACTATCAGTCACTACCAGTTACCACTATGTCACTACCACAGTCACTACTAGTCACCACTACCAATCACTACCACAGTCACCACTACCAATCACTACTACAATCAGCACTATCAGTCATTACCAGTCACCACTGTCACTACCACAGTCACTACTAGTCACCACTACCAATCACTACCACAGTCACCACTATCAATCACTACTACAGTCACCACTACCAGTCACTACCACAGTCACCACAAGTCAGTGATGGTGTTTTCTTACACCATAATTTATCTCAGGAACTAAAACTCCCAAAAAATGTGTTGACATATTTTGTGTGTCCAGCGAGGCATAAGGACGTTACTGGCTGACAGGTAACTCTGGTTAATGTGCAGGTCTGTGAGTGGTTGTGAGGTGCAGCCAATCCCAAGTAGACAACCCACAACCTACCACTCTAAACCCCCACCCTTCGTCTGCTGGGCAGAACTCTGATTGGTTGGATTTGAGCTCAAATTTTAAAATTGTCTCTCGGAATTCTGTCGCGTTCGAGGCAAGATTTTCAGAGGAAGACTTGCTACGTGTTTTGTCATTCCTGAGGTGAATAACTGTGAGTTTCACTCACTCCTTTTTCCATGGTGAATGCTAGGAGTGGCGAGTCATACATCACCACGCCATGAAGGTTTAACTTACCACGGCCACGTTATGGTGTGTCAAAGAGGTGAACTAGCAATCACAGTGAAGTAGTGGAACACTGCGTGGTTGTTGAACAATCACGGCCTGACAACCAGTGATTGCAACGTTGTCACCGCCACACCCTGGCCACCACAACCATGTGTTTCCACCATAACATGGCTTCCTATAGCTTTACAAAATTAAGCTATAGGTGACAGTGCCTTCAAGTTAAACCTAATGGTCGATACGTACCACACTACAACTGACTCACGAAATCGTAATGACACGATTGCAAACAAACCATACCACGGGAGGGGTTTGAACCCACGGTCAGAGTGTCTCAGAATTCCAGACAGTCGCGTTAGTTAACCCGACTGTCTGGAGTTTTGAGAGAGACTGGCCGCGGGTTCCAATCCCACCCGTGGTATGTTTTTTTTTTTTTTTACCACACTATAGCTTGTTAGAGTTGTGTTGCTGTCACACAGTGAGGCTCACATCTGGCAGTGGTACCTATCGTCTGAAAAAACACCAATAAGTCTTCATCTCTACAAGTACATGGTACAGCTTACACGTACCATACTTACACAGACATACTATATAGAAAGTCCTTTGTATAGAGTATTTCAGGCAAATTAGGTTAATTTTGTCCTCCAGGATGCGACCCACACCAGTTAGCTAACATCCAGGTACCTATTTACTGCTAGGTGAACAGGGACAACAAGTGTCTTAAGGAAACAAGGCTAATGTTTCCACCCGACTGAGGATCGAACCACGGACACTCTGTGTGTGAGGTGAGTGCGCTACCAACTGAGCTACGGGTTCCAATGGTACCTGCGATCTCAAAGTTACCAATGGGGCCTGCGATCTCAAAACTACCAATAATACCTACGATCTCAAAGCTACAAATAGTACCTACGATCACAAAGCTGCAAATGGTACCTACGATCTCAAAGCTACCAATAGTACCTACGATCTCAAAGCTACCAATAGTACCTACGATCACAAAGCTACAAATGGTACCTACGATCTCAAAGCTGCCAGTGGTACCTGTGGTCTGAGAAGCTACCAGAGGTGTCAAAGCCTACCAGTGGCCGTGCTTCGTCGACGAAATCCAGTGGTTCCCGGCCTGATGAGGCCTACAAGGCAGGCCTACTTTCCAGATCATCACATCGCTCAGAGTTCAAACTAAAACAAATTATTAATGTGCAGCACACACAAATAAAAGTTTTTGAATTTGATTGTAGGAAGAGAAGAGCACCTTGGACTCCTAATTTATGAGACAGTGAAGATTTTCCTGGGCCTTTCTGCCCCAGTCTTCACACATCTTCGGTACTCAACATAGTCTACTGTCAGATATGGTTGTTTGCTTAAGTTGTTTTTTTAAAGCCTGTCTACCAGAGGAGGGTCATGAAGGCTGCGTGTCACTTTTTTCCCGCCTGTCAACACTAACAACTTAAACGGGAATTACGCTACTCATATACACCGAGAGATGCACACCTCTGTGAAATGTGTATTTAAGTTTCTGTACAAACAAGAAGTCTGTTATAGAAAACTATGTTATATCCATGTTAGGCTCTGTTTAGAGCTTTATCGTGTTTCGCGCTGTGTGGAGCTTTAGTTTCACGTTTCGCTCTTCGTAGAGGTGTATCTTGTTTTGCTCTGTGTAAATCCTAATTATAACGTTTCGCTCTTGGTAGAGATTTTTCGTCGTTTTTACCTCTATATAGAGCTTCACGGTCATGTTTGGCGCTGCGTAGAGCTCCATCAAGTCACCCTTCGTTCAATGTAAATCTGTCAAACCATACCCCGGCCGGGATTGAACCCGCGGTCAGAGAGTCTCAAAACTGGTCACAGTGGTGCCTGTGCTAACCTTCCTATGGTGTAGAAATATACCTAGTTGGACGAATCTTATTGTGGCTAGCTGGTCCAGTGGCTAACGCGACGGTCTGGAGTTTTGAGACTCTCTGACCGCGGGTTCAATCCCGGCCGGGGTATGGTTTGTTTGCAATCGTGTCATTACGATTTCGTGAGTCATGTAAATCTGTGTTTCGCTCTGTGCAGAGCTTTATCAAGCCTTGATGCTTCTCTACAACACAGGAAAAAAATAGTTCCTCAGGAAAACGCGCGCGCGCGCGCGCGCGCACACACACACACACACACACACACACACACACACACACACACACACACACACACACACACACACACACACACACACACACACACACACACCACCAAGTGCTGGACACAGTACACACAACCAAGGAAGACGTGAAGAGGCTTCTGAGTGAGCTAGATACCTCAAAGGCAATGGGGCCAGATAACATCTCCCCATGGGTATTGAGAGAGGGAGCAGAGGCGCTATGTGTACCCCTAACAACAATATTCAATACATCTATCGAAACAGGAAGATTGCCTGTGGCATGGAAGACAGCAAATGTGGTCCCAATCTTTAAAAAAGGAGACAGACATGAAGCATTAAACTACAGACCAGTGTCACTGACATGTATAGTATGCAAAGTCATGGAGAAGATTATCAGGAGAAGAGTGGTGGAACACCTAGAAAGGAATGATCTCATCAACAGCAGCCAATATGGTTTCAGGGACGGGAAATCCTGTGTCACAAACCTACTGGAGTTCTATGACGTGGTGACAGCAGTAAGACAAGAGGGAGAGGGGTGGGTGGATTGCATTTTCTTGGACTGCAAGAAGGAGTTTGACACAGGTCCACACAAGAGATTAGTGCAAAAACTGGAGGACCAGGCAGGGATAACAGGGAAGGCGCTACAATGGATCAGGGAATACTTGTCAGGAAGACAGCAGCGAGTCATGGTACGTGGCGAGGTGTCAGAGTGGGTGCCTGTGACCAGCGGGGTCCCACAGGGGTCAGTCCTAGGACCAGTGCTGTTTCTGGTATTTGTGAACGACATGGCAGAAGGAATAGACTCCGAAGTGCCCCTGTTTGCAGATGACGTGAAGTTAATGATAAGAATTCATTCGATCGAAGACCAGGCAGAACTACAAAGGGATCTGGACAGGCTGCAGACCTGGTCCAGCAATTGGCTCCTGGAGTTCAACCCCACCAAGTGCAAAGTCATGAAGATTGGGGAAGGGCAAAGAAGACCGCAGACGAAGTACAGTCTAGGGGGCCAGAGACTACAAACCTCGCTCAAAGAAAAAGATCTTGGGGTGAGCATAACACCAGGCACATCTCTTGAAGCGCACATCAACCAAATAACTGCTGCAGCATATGGGCGCCTAGCAAACCTCAGAACAGCATTCCGACATCTTAATAAGGAATCGTTCAGGACCCTGTACACCGTGTACGTTAGGCCCATATTGGAGTATGCGGCACCAGTTTGGAACCCACACCTAGCCAAGCACGTAAAGAAACTAGAGAAAGTGCAAAGGTTTGCAACAAGAGTAGTCCCAGAGCTAAGAGGTATGTCCTACGAGGAGAGGTTAAGGAAAATCAACCTGACGACACTGCAGGACAGGAGAGATAGGGGGGACATGATAACGACATACAAAATACTGAGAGGAATTGACAAGGTGGACAAAGACAGGATGTTCCAGAGATTGGACACAGTAACAAGGGGAGACAGTTGGAAGTTGAAGGCACAGATGAATCACAGGGATGTTAGGAAATATTTCTTCAGCCACAGAGTAGTCAGTAAGTGGAATAGTTTGGGAAGTGATGTAGTGGAGGCAGGATCCATACATAGCTTTCAGCAGAGGTATGATAAAGCTCACGGTTCAGAGAGAGTGACCTAGTAGCGATCAGTGAAGAGGCGGGGCCAGGAGCTCGGACTCGACCCCTGCAGCCTCAACTAGGTGAGTATACACACACACACACACACACACACACACAGAATAATGCAAGCCTTTATTGGCAACGTTTCGCACACACACTGGGGGCTTTTATAAAGTCAACGAACACCTCGAG
>NC_091296.1:22786540-22796540 GCF_038502225.1 Cherax quadricarinatus
GCTGTACACTGCTGTGTAGCTGTACACTTCTGTTCTAGTTGTACACTTTGTAGCTGTACACTGCTGCTATAGCGGTACACTGGTATTATAGCTGTACAATGCTATTGTGGCTGTACACTGTTGCTGTATCTTGACACTTTTGTAGTTGTACACTGCTGCCGTAATCATACAGTGTAGCTGTACACTGCTGCTGTAGATGTACACTGTTGTAGCTGTAAACTGCTGTTGTAACTGTACACCGTTGTAGAACTACTGTATACTGCTGCTCTAACTGTACACTGAATGTACATTGCTGCTGTAGCTGTATACTGCTGCTACAGCTGTACACTGCTCTTGTAACTGTACAATGCTACTGCAGCTGTACACAGATGCTGTAGCTGTTCACCGTCGTTGGAGCATTAACGTACTTTGCTGCTCTAACTGTACACTGAAGCTGTAGGTGTGAACTACTGTTGTAGCTTCACACTGCTGTTGTAGCTGTACACCGTTGTTGTAGCACTAATGTAAACTGCTGTAGTATCTGTAGACCGGTGCTGTAGCACTAATGTAAACTGCTGTATTATCTGTAGACCGGTGTTGTAGAACTAATGAACACTGCTAATGAGGCTGCTGGAGAGGAGCGAGGCTACTGGGGAGGGGCAAGGCTACAGGGGAAGAGGCCGAGGCTACTGGGAAGGAGCGAGTTTACTGGGGAGGGGCGAGGTTACTTTGCAGGGGCGAGGTTACTGAGGAAAGTGGGCGCCTACTGAGAAGAGGGTGAGGTTATTGGGAGGGGCGAGGTTCATCGCTACTGGGGAAGTGGGGCGAGGCTACTGGAAAACTGTGTGACGGGGATACTGGGGGAGGTAGTAAAACTACTGGGAAGAGGTTGGACAGCAAGGGTCCGATCACAGGTACCGGGCAGGCCAGAAGCACAGGTACCAGTTAGGCCAGAAGCACAGGTACCGGGCAGGTCAGGAGCACGGAGTGGGCAGGCCTGGAGCACGCGGAGTGGGCAGTCAGGGAGCACGGAGAGTGGGCAGTCAGGGAGCATGGAGAGTCGGCAGTCAGGGGGCACGAACAGTCGGCAGTCAGGGAGCACCCAGAGTCGGCAGTCAGGGAGCACGGAGAGTCGGCAGTCAGGGAGCACGGAGAGTCGGCAGTCAGGGAGCACGGAGAGTGGGCAGGAGAGCTGCCGTGGGCACAGCCACCTCAATCACCTGATCAACTGTATATCTATGCAACGTGCTGGACAGGAAATTGACGACAGCATACTGATTGCTGTCATAAACTGGTGGGTTTGACAGCCTTGGCAATGCCTCTTACCTCAGCTTGTCAAGGTAAACACACATGGAGGTAATTTACAGACCTCCCGAGACCGTACAATTTGGTTAAATATCCAATTAAGTTTAGAGACTTATTCAAACATGGGAGCAATAAATACAAAAGGCTTCAAAGTCTTCCCAGTTTGTTTGAGTAGCCAATTAACCCGGGCACGGATTCTCCTGAAGAGGATAAAGAGAGGGCAAGTTAGGTTGGAGTTAAGGCGGCAGCTACTCGGAAAGTCCCGCCTGTATTAGGACTGAAGAAGCCGCTCTTGGCGAAACGTTTCCTTTAATAAATGTCCTGAACTGTAAACAAGTTCCTTTTTCCAGTCCAGCCTTTAAGAAGCCACTGACTTGGGAAACACTTCCTCAATAAAGATTGCCAAATGTACAAGTGTCTCATTCTTCGGTTTTCTAAAGTATTTACATCATATTTATGAGTTCACAATGGGTGTGTAATGAGTTCACACTCAGAACGTAACCAGTTTACGCTGAGTACGTGCCGAGTGTACATTAAGTACGTAGCAAATTAAAAAAATGAGTGCGTAATGAGTTCGCACTGGGAAAGTAACGAGTTAAGTTCACCGCCTTACTCTGGTTAAGGTAAAAAAAAAAAAACGGTAATTTATGCTCCCAGTAGCAAGGAAAACATATAATATGTGACGGTTTTTAAAAGGTACACTTCAGTACATCTGTTGGAGTGATTATTGGAGTGATGATGCAAGGTTGCTTCCTGACACTGGTCTTGGTGGCGGTATTTTGCTCGTCAGGAAAGAGCATTGTGTAGCTACTGACAAGGGCCTGAATCAGACGACCTACTGAGTAATTAAACATCCCTATTTAAAAACACAAAGGAATATCACGTAATGTTATATACTACGGTAAAAGTAGAGAGAACAACCTTGAGTGACGGTGCGAGGTTGCCAGGCTAGAGAGGAGGGGCTTTATGAACCCACAAAGCCCTTGCCTGGGTGAAACAATCAGTCTTTCATATAACTTGTGTGTGTCTCATCTTGTGGCCATTTTATGATGTTACGTATCCACCCCGGGAACATAGTCAACGATAAACGCTCGTCAATAAATAAAAAAAAGAAAGAGCTGAATGCCTCACAAGAAATAATCTGAGCAACTAACAAACAGAACAATTTGTCTTATGGGAAACCAATTGGAAGGAAAAAAAACTTTATGGCCTCTTAAGATGGTTATGATGTTAAGATGTGCAGGTGATGGGGGCAAGCAAGGTAGTCGTCCTGAGCACTCTACCACACTCACTGACCACTAGAAAACAATTTATAATACGTGTAGTCCAAGATTATTAGAAAATGAAAACATATGTTATTTTACGTTTTACAGAAAATAATGAAAGTGTAAAAAACACTATTTATAATTGATTCTGTTGTGCAAAAATAATTAAATCTGTCTATTGTAACACACGTCGCGTTCGCACAGAACCACTCATCCACCAGCCGTCATCACCTGTGCACCTGCAGCACGCTTCAAAAGCAATGGCTGGATTGATGTTTAGTCATTAGAAACGTTCAACAATAAACGAATTTGCCTTGTTAGAAACCATATTCATATCTGTTGTCATGCTGACAAACCAACCTAACAATGGTTAGTGCGTGACTTCTAAAAACATTGCAGAAGCATACCTGGTCAAGAATAATGAATATGCAGCCTAAGTCCATGTTCCCGCAATCTCACAGCAGGATCTACTACCCCACGCTCGTATATGTAGTTCAGAAATCTTGCACGGTAGAACTTTACCAGTAGTGTAGCTGCGGTGCTGGAGGGAGGTGGAAATGTGTTCAGACAGCGAGAGATACAGAACCAATGATTTACAGCGTCGTAAATTAAGCCACCAGTTACCGACGACAGCTGCATAGCCAAGCAGATCCACAGGCCTGGCTCTCACGCAAGTGATTCAATTAGAATTATTAAAAGCAGAGTCGGAGTGGGCGAATAAAAACGGCATGGGAGGTCTCCAGTATAGCCAAGGGAAAGGCACTCCGCCCTCCAATACTGAACCCCCGTCGACAATAGGGTTGGGCGGTGGTTCAATGGTCCACTAGCACCAACACAGTCACTGTGAATAACACTAGCAGCAACACAGCCAGTGAATAACACTAGCAGCAACACAGCCACTGAACAACAGTAGCAACAATACATCCACTAAATAACGCTAGCACCAACGCTTGCAACAGATATAACATTTCTAATGGGAATAACACTAGCAGCATCACAGCCACTGTGAATGACACTAGCAGCAACACAACCACTGAGAGTTACACTAGCAGCAACACGGCCACTGTGAACACTAACAGAACACTTGTAAGAGAAAGAACATTTCCAATTGGAATAATACTGGCAGTAACACGAGCTGTGCTTTGTAATTCATATCACTGATATTAGGGGCCATATTTTCTAAATGAATGTAGGACTTACCTCACATCTGTGGCCTGGTGGCTATAGCTCTCCCTTCACATGGCGAGGGTCTGAGTTCGATTCCCAGCCAGGGTAGAAACATTGGGCGTGATTCTTTACACCTGTTGTTCACCCATCAGTAAAATGGGAACCTGGGTGTTAGTCGACTGGTGTGGGTCGTTTTCTGGGACACTGATCTAATTTGCCCGAAATGCTCAGCATAACAAGGGGCTTTCTATATAGTAGTACGTCATTCATGTCAGCTAGGCCTGTCTACCATGCACATGTACTTGTAGTAAATAAAGATATTATTATTATCCCTGGGTGCTCTAATTTCTGAAAAAATTTCTGGTAGGCACAGTACCTGATACCTTCCTACAGTCCCAGAATATGCAGTCGTCCCATCGTTGTCTTTCTTGCTTGATCTAAGTTATTCTGCCGCAATGTGCTTGTTCGTGTGTATACTTTTTACCAGTAGGCAAAAGCACCTGTCGATGGACACTCGGCTTGTCTGTGTGTGTGTGTGTGTGTGTGTGTGTGTGTGTGTGTGTGTGTGTGTGTACGTACTCACCTCACCTCACCTAGTTGAGGTTGCAGGGGTCGAGTCCAAGCTCCTGGCCCCGCCTCTTCACTGGTCACCACTAGGTCACTCTCCCTGAACCAATACTGTGGTTTGGGGGGCCTGTGGGGGTGGGAGACCTGGTAGCATACTGTGGGATTCTATGGTTGGGGGTTGGGTGCAAGCTGTGGGTATGGATTGTAGTGTGTGTTGGGATGGTGTGATAGGTTGTGGGGTTCTGAGGATAGTTGTGTGTGTGCTTGCCCTTGCTTCTCTGTTCTGCTCTGACTGACCTCTGCTGGTTCCATCCTTGTTTCCTTTCCTAGCTCCTTTCGCTTTTTTGTCCTCTCCCTCAGCTGCCGTCTCTCTGTGTTCTGTCTATGTCTAGAAACACCTTCTTGTACTCTTCCGAGTTTTTCAGCCGTGGTTTCTCTTGGAGGATCCCGTTCCTCACTGTTTCTGTCCTGAGAATCAGCTTGATCGGTCGGTTTCTCCCCTTCAGGTACCCCCCTATTCTCTGAAAATTTACAATCTCATCCATGTCTTCTCCCCCTATTTCCGTGATGATTTTCCCAATCTCCTTTCTTTCTTCCTGCCGTCTTTCAGTGTGTGTCCTTTCCTCTCTCTCCCGAAGCCCATGGATAAACACTGATTTTGCCCTTTCCTCCTCCCATTGCCTCTCCCTCTGTGACTCTGGTTCCTGTCTGTATATGGCCATTTTCTCCCTTGATTTTTCCAGTGGCTCTTGGTAGCATGATTGTGCCTCAGCATTTGACTTATCTCCCTCTCTATCTGCACCCAGCTGCTCTTCCCTTTTACTCCCTGACCCTTCTTTGCAGGCTGATATGACCTTAGCATAATTCATATCTCCTTCCTTCCTGTTCATCCTCTCAGCTTCATATGCAGTGTCTTCTCTGGTCACTGCCCCTGAGACTTGCTTCAGCCTGTTTACCTCAAATTCTAGGACCCTTACCCTGTCTACTGCAGTTTCAACTTGTGCCTCACATTTCTTCGTCTCCTTCTCCAGCCTCTTTTCCCATTTCGCAGAGAGCTCTTTCTCCATTTTTTTTCAGAAAGCTCTCCTAATTTTCTCTCCCATTCCTGCTCCATCCTTTTCCACTGTTCCTCCATCCATTCCTCCCTACCAGTACCATTGTCATCTGATCCCTGATTTCTACGAGTCCCAACCATTTTTTTTTTTTTAGTGAAAGAAAGAGAAAGAGGGGAAAGGTAGAAGGAGAGAGAGGGGGAGAGTAAGAAGAGAAAAGGGAGAGAGTGAAAGAGAAAGAGAGAGAGGTGGGGAGAAGGGAAAGATAGGAGAGAGGGGGGAGAATGAGGAGGGAAGAGAGAGAGAGAGAGAGCGCGCGAGAGAGAGAGAGAGAGAGAGAGAGAGAGAGAGAGAGAGAGAGAGAGAGAGAGAGAAGAGAGGAAGAGAGGAAGAGAGAGGAAGAGAGAGAAAGAGGAAGAGAGAGAAAGAGGAAGAGAGAGAAAGAGGAAGAGAGAGAAAGAGGAAGAGAGAGAAAGAGAGAGGGAGAGAGAGAGGGAAGAAAGAGAGGGAAGAAAGAGAGAGGGAAGAAAGAGAGAGGGAAGAAAGAGAGAGGAAGGAAGAAGAGAGAGAGAGAGGAAGAGAGGAAAAGAGACAAAGAGACGGGGAGAGAAGGAGGGTTAGAGGGTCAATTCACATGAAGGTGTGAAATCCTGTGTGTGTGTATATGTGTGTGTGTGCTACAGCTATTCAAGCGCCTAACAGCAGATCCTGTACTCACCTAGTGCGTGTGTTTATGTAAGCAGTCTTTATTTCCCTCGTATGTACTACATATGTTTTGCATATGTACCCAATCTCTTGGTTCCCACTGTACTGTCTTGTGTGCCTAAAATTACATTCAATTCTGTATGCTAGGCAACCTCTCATACTAGGCTACCTATCATTAACTGCTTAACTCTCCTACACCTCAATAAATTCTATTAATGCCAGTAAATGCTGCTTATTCTAATTCTGATAGCTCAAGGAGAGTGACCCCCAATTTCCAGCTAGAGACTGGTGCTGACCCCATGCAACTCAAACTAGGTGAATATTACGTGCAGCTGGCAGTGGAGTATGTTGCCATCTGTCCTGGGTCCCACGTAGTTGAAGATGCTTGATGCTTCTCAGTAATTTTTCCACTAACTTCCTATAGGCACTGTAGTCTCTAGCTTATCTAATTTTTTCACTCACTCACTGTATTTACTGACACATCTATACATATCTCTTATCTCCCTGGTCTTGAGTCGCACTTATTCTTCAAATACCCCACTGCGTTATGTATGTCAACACTATTTAGGCCTGACACAACCGTTCACCTTCCTTCCCCCGGCCCCCACTTAGCACTTGCACTATTTACTATGTTTTCTTTTCTGTGATCACTTATATTTCCTTTTTTCGGGGCTTAAGTGATTACATGCACTCATATGCGTGCACATGCCTATATCCCACACTCTATTCCTTATGGTACAGTCAGAAATTACTGCCAAAACACGAGCTCAAACCACGTGACTCCTCCACGAGTGTGTGTGTGTGTGTGTGTGTGTGTGTGTGTGTGTGTGTGTGTGTGCTCACCTAATTGAGGTTGCAGGGGTCGAGTCCAAGCTCCTGGCCCTGCCTCTTCACTGGTAGCTACTAGGTCACTCTCCCTGAACCATTAGCTTTATCATACCTCTGCTTAAAGCTATGTATGGATCCTGCCTCCACTACATCGCTTCCCAAACTATTCCACTTCCTGACTACTCTGTGGCTGAAGAAATACTTCCTAACATCCCTGTGATTCATCTGTGTCTTCAACTTCCAACTATGTCCCCTTGTTACTGTGTCCAATCTCTGGAACATCCTGTCTTTGTCCACCTTGTTAATTCCTCTCAGTATTTTGTATGTCGTTATCATGTCCCCCCTATCTCTCCTATCCTCCAGTTTCGTCAGGTTGATTTCCCTTAACCTTTCTGGGACCAGTCTTGTTGCAAACCTTTGCACTTTTAGTTTCTTTACGTGCTTGGCTAGGTGTGGGTTCCAAACTGGTGCCGCATACTCCAATATGGACCTAACGTACACAGTGTACAGGGTCCTGAACGATTCCTTATTAAGATGTCGGAAGGCTGTTCTGAGGTTTGCTAGGCGCCCATATGCTGCAGCAGTTATTTGGTTGATGTGCGCTTCAGGAGATGTGCCTGGTGTTATACTCACCCCAAGATCTTTTTTCTTGAGTGAGGTTTGTAGTCTCTGGCCCCCTAGACTGTACTCTGTGGTCTTCTTTGCCCTTCCCCAATCTTCATGACTTCGCACTTGGTGGAATTGAACTCCAGGAGCCAATTGCTGGACCAGGTCTGCAGCCTGTCCAGATCCCTTTGTAGTTCTGCCTGGTCTTCGATCGAATGAATTCTTCTCATCAACTTCACGTCATCTGCAAACAGGCACACTTCGGATTCTATTCCTTCCGTCATGTCGTTCACAAATACCAGAAACAGCACTGGTCTTAGGACTGACCCCTGTGGGACCCCGCTGGTCACAGGTGCCCACTCTGACACCTCGCCACGTACTATGACTCGCTGCTGTCTTCCTGACAAGTATTCCCTGATCCATTGTAGTGCCTTCCCTGTTATCCCTGCTTGGTCCTCCAGTTTTTGCACTAATCTCTTGTGTGGAACTGTGTCAACCGCCTTCTTACAGTCCAAGAAAATACAATCTATCCGCCTGCCACATGGTCGTCCCGACCATGTCTGGCGGTAAAAAAATACTCTGTCTCTCTCTTGTAGGAACAGGGCACAGAACACAAAATAAAAAACATATATATACATATGGACATGGAAAAAAAAAAACTTCCTACAGGGAGGGAAGAAAAAAACATGTGGGGTGTGCTAAACATCGTGGTCATAGGCAGTGAGCATCGAAGGGCATCACTGCATGCCTTCCTGTGTCTGGACAGATACTGCAACACAGGAGACATCGCTGAGGCTGAGCTGTGACGTAACAGGGTACGGTCTCCTCTGGAATGGTAAAGCAGTCATCGTAGGAGTCACTGCAGGTTTTCACTCAACCTGGGGCACGACACGCTGGTGCCCTCGAGCGAGGCATTGTCAAAACTTGGCAACTGGGCAGGACTTCTGGCAAGCGACTCAGGAGGACACTTCTTGACTGGTACTGTCGCTGGGCTGTCACTGCCGGCGAGCGTGGAGCGAGTCATGGCAGAGACGACTGGGCGAAACATCTGGGAATTGTAACATCCTACACCAGACTGCAGTGAGCGAGCTAGCAGTCAAAGTGACATCTTCTTTGTGCAGGAGCTCACTGAAGCTTGTGACACAAGGCTGACACAGCGCCTGCCGACAGGGCTAACTGCGGCTTGACGAGTGTCATTCTCTCGGCAGTTGGAGTTATAGCAGAGGTTAGTCTAAGCGTCCCCAGACTTGTTTCTCTACATATAACTGCACTCTGAAGGTCTGGAGGTGAAGTGAAACAAATCTCGATGGGAATCGTAGCAGGTACGATTCTGCAGATCATGAGTGACGAGCATAAGAGCTTTCTGTACAAGGGGGCTTGGGCTCAGAGCTGACTGATAGCTGTCAAATGCACTGGTCATACTGGGTGACTAACACAATGGTGCTACTCTGGGTCTCACACTGGACTCAAGGAAAACTTTACACACACCCACGGTACATGCGGTACAACATGGCTTAAACTAGCAAAAGTGCTTTTCTGTGCACAAAACTGACACTAAGCCATACACTAACATGTAAGAACACTGAGAGGAATTAATTAACACATGAATATATCTTCTCTCAATCTTCTCGACAATATTGAAATATTTACTGAAACACTCGATGTGACATCATGTGATGTCAGGCGTGATGTCGAGAGGTGATATCAGCAGACATTGTGACATCATGAAGTCAGGCAGCAGCATCGGTGACGTCAATGTGATGCGGGCAGCAGATCACAGCATGTGGCCTGGGACATCTGGTAACTCATGTGGCTTGTAGATCCATGTGACATCGTCCACACCCCATGTGGTGTCAGGATCCATGTGGCGTCGTGATCTACGTGGCATGCTGATCCACGTGGCTTGCTAATCCATGTGGCTTCCTGATCCACATGGCTTGTTGATCTGCGTGGCTTGCTGATCCACATGGCCTGCTGATCTACGTGGCATGCTGATCCACGTAGCTTCGAGTGGCCTCGGGCACTCGGATACACAGCTCTGGCAACCATTTCACACGAAAAACAGCAGAAAACACAGCAGAGGGAGTGAGTACATAGTGGTGGAGTGTGGTGGTAGGCTGGTGAGGTGTGAGTAGGGCGAGCGTGGGTGAGTGTAGGGCGAGGGAGGATCTGGCCACTTCCTCCTCTCAAACCCACAACACAGCGAAACGCACACTGGACACAGAAATCACCACAAAACTCACCTCTGGCTTGCTGAAACAGCTGTGCTGAGATGAACAACAGCAGCAACATACAAGTGATGCTGAACACGTGACATGAGAAACAGCATGGGACGCTGTAGCATGGGGTCATTGGGACGCCACTTACAATTCTCGAAGAAATTCGGCAAATTTCGGCTGGATCCTGCATGTACCTGTGTCTGGATGCTCAAACGTGCAGACAGGACATCAGGATAACTCGTTGAGAGACGGATGCTTCTTGTATAGGGTGATAAAGTGAAGATGACTTCATACCTCTTCCTTCCTC
>NC_091296.1:22799040-22894040 GCF_038502225.1 Cherax quadricarinatus
ACAGATATATCAGATCACTTTCTAGTTGTAGCTACACTGAGAGTAAAAGGTAGATGGGATACAAGGAGAATAGAAGCATCAGGGAAGAGAGAGGTGAAGGTTTATAAACTAAAAGAGGAGGCAGTTAGGGTAAGATATAAACAGCTATTGGAGGATAGATGGGCTAATGAGAGCATAGGCAATGGGGTCGAAGAGGTATGGGGTAGGTTTAAAAATGTAGTGTTAGAGTGTTCAGCAGAAGTTTGTGGTTACAGGAAAGTGGGTGCAGGAGGGAAGAGGAGCGATTGGTGGAATGATGATGTAAAGAGAGTAGTAAGGGAGAAAAAGTTAGCATATGAGAAGTTTTTACAAAGTAGAAGTGATGGAAGGAGGGAAGAGTATATGGAGAAAAAGAGAGAAGTTAAGAGAGTGGTGAAGCAATGTAAAAAGAGAGCAAATGAGAGAGTGGGTGAGATGTTATCAACAAATTTTGTTGAAAATAAGAAAAAGTTTTGGAGTGAGATTAACAAGTTAAGAAAGCCTAGAGAACAAATGGATTTGTCAGTTAAAAATAGGAGAGGAGAGTTATTAAATGGAGAGTTAGAGGTATTGGGAAGATGGAAGGAATATTTTGAGGAATTGTTAAATGTTGATGAAGATAGGGAAGCTGTGATTTCGTGTATAGGGCAAGGAGGAATAACATCTTGTAGGAGTGAGGAAGAGCCAGTTGTGAGTGTGGGGGAAGTTCGTGAGGCAGTAGGTAAAATGAAAGGGGGTAAGGCAGCCGGGATTGATGGGATAAAGATAGAAATGTTAAAAGCAGGTGGGGATATAGTTTTGGAGTGGTTGGTGCAATTATTTAATAAATGTATGGAAGAGGGTAAGGTACCTAGGGATTGGCAGAGAGCATGCATAGTTCCTTTGTATAAAGGCAAAGGGGATAAAAGAGAGTGCAAAAATTATAGGGGGATAAGTCTGTTGAGTGTACCTGGTAAAGTGTATGGTAGAGTTATAATTGAAAGAATTAAGAGTAAGACGGAGAATAGGATAGCAGATGAACAAGGAGGCTTTAGGAAAGGTAGGGGGTGTGTGGACCAGGTGTTTACAGTGAAACATATAAGTGAACAGTATTTAGATAAGGCTAAAGAGGTCTTTGTGGCATTTATGGATTTGGAAAAGGCGTATGACAGGGTGGATAGGGGGGCAATGTGGCAGATGTTGCAAGTGTATGGTGTAGGAGGTAGGTTACTGAAAGCAGTGAAGAGTTTTTACGAGGATAGTGAGGCTCAAGTTAGAGTATGTAGGAAAGAGGGAAATTTTTTCCCAGTAAAAGTAGGCCTTAGACAAGGATGTGTGATGTCACCGTGGTTGTTTAATATATTTATAGATGGGGTTGTAAGAGAAGTAAATGCGAGGGTCTTGGCAAGAGGCGTGGAGTTAAAAGATAAAGAATCACACACAAAGTGGGAGTTGTCACAGCTGCTCTTTGCTGATGACACTGTGCTCTTGGGAGATTCTGAAGAGAAGTTGCAGAGATTGGTGGATGAATTTGGTAGGGTGTGCAAAAGAAGAAAATTAAAGGTGAATACAGGAAAGAGTAAGGTTATGAGGATAACAAAAAGATTAGGTGATGAAAGATTGAATATCAGATTGGAGGGAGAGAGTATGGAGGAGGTGAACGTATTCAGATATTTGGGAGTGGACGTGTCAGCGGATGGGTCTATGAAAGATGAGGTGAATCATAGAATTGATGAGGGAAAAAGAGTGAGTGGTGCACTTAGGAGTCTGTGGAGACAAAGAACTTTGTCCTTGGAGGCAAAGAGGGGAATGTATGAGAGTATAGTTTTACCAACGCTCTTATATGGGTGTGAAGCGTGGGTGATGAATGTTGCAGCGAGGAGAAGGCTGGAGGCAGTGGAGATGTCATGTCTGAGGGCAATGTGTGGTGTGAATATAATGCAGAGAATTCGTAGTTTGGAAGTTAGGAGGAGGTGCGGGATTACCAAAACTGTTGTCCAGAGGGCTGAGGAAGGGTTGTTGAGGTGGTTCGGACATGTAGAGAGAATGGAGCGAAACAGAATGACTTCAAGAGTGTATCAGTCTGTAGTGGAAGGAAGGCGGGGTAGGGGTCGGCCTAGGAAGGGTTGGAGGGAGGGGGTAAAGGAGGTTTTGTGTGCGAGGGGCTTGGACTTCCAGCAGGCATGCGTGAGCGTGTTTGATAGGAGTGAATGGAGACAAATGGTTTTTAATACTTGACGTGCTGTTGGAGTGTGAGCAAAGTAACATTTATGAAGGGATTCAGGGAAACCGGCAGGCCGGACTTGAGTCCTGGAGATGGGAAGTACAGTGCCTGCACTCTGAAGGAGGGGTGTTAATGTTGCAGTTTAAAAACTGTAGTGTAAAGCACCCTTCTGGCAAGACAGTGATGGAGTGAATGATGGTGAAAGTTTTTCTTTTTCGGGCCACCCTGCGTTGGTGGGAATCGGCCGGTGTGATAATAAAAAAAAAATAATATATATATATATGTCTTGCCAAATAGGTAAAACTGATCAGATAGCAATTTTGTATATATGTTGGTAGAATTACCGACAATATGTAAAGTAAAAGGACACAAGTGCAACTAATGTGAAATTTTATTGTGGCAACGTTTCGCTCTCCAGGAGCTTTGTCAAGCCGTTAGCCAGACTTTTACTTTAACAGATAGCAAAAACTTATCTAAAATTAAGTCCTTTCTAAAAAATTTATCTTATATGTTTAAAGATATATTTTTTTTAATTTATGTTAATGTAAAACTTAATAATTTTGTACCAAAAGCACCTTAGAAAACTTGCCTAACCTTATTATAACAAGCGCAATTTAATTTAGCCTAATCCAACTAAGCATATTTTAGACAAGTTTACAATAATTTAATAATAAATAAACACACGAAACATATATTTTTCGTTAGGTTAGCTCCCCAATCAATTCTATCATGTACATTTTCTAAATCCACAAATATAACAAACAGTTTTTCACTTTTATATAAGCATTGCTTACATGATTCAATGTAAACACTTGGTCTACACATCCTTTATCTTTTCTAAATCCTCCTCCTTTCTCTGGAATCCTACTTTCTGTTTTACACCTAACTCACTCTCTCAAAATTTCTACCATACGCTGTACTCGGTGTATTCAAAAGCCCTTATAATTCTTACAGTATCTCTAGTCGCTTTTTCCCTTATACAAAGTAACAATACATGATCTTTGCCAATCCTTAGATACATTTTTTCTTGCATGCATATATTGAATAAATGCACCAACCACTCCAAAACTATATCTTCTCCTGTTTTTAATATCTTTCCAAATTGCTTAACACCTTTTCATTCTACCTGGGGTGTGCCAAAGTATCGGAATTGATGGAAATGCTGTCGATACCAGCCGATACTTTAAAACATTTATTTTACACAAGTGCTTAAAAAAAAATCAGTTCACAATCAAGTTTTTTCAGTAGTTGAAGACGTATTTTTCAGCAGAAGTATTTTACAAATCTGCTATCCCTTCCATTCATTAGTAAGTCATGATGAAAGTAAAGACTACAGTGGAAGTCGAATATATTAATTGCACCACAGATATATGGACAAGTTTACTGATCATGTTTAAAATTTATATCCTTAGAGCGATGCCAGTTCCTGGATCCCACACAGAAGCGAACATCACCGAGATTATTCGAGAAACAATGCATGGATCCAAAATGCCAGCTTCCAAACTTCATTTGATAACACGAGATAATGATGGCAATGTCAAAGGAACTGGAGGGACAGGATACAGAAGTTTGTCATGCATGCTACATACATTTCAGCTGGTTATCCATGATTGTATTCCAAAACAGAGACTAATAAAAGACATCAATAATGAATGTATTCAAATTATGAGCCACTTTAGTCACTCTCTTCTAGCCTGTAGTAACTAGAATCTCAAGAAAATGAAGTACCAATGCACAAGCTCATTCTGAAAGTACCTATCCAATGGATGTTAGATCTATGTGCATTCACACACCTACCATCATTCGAAGGAAATAAATAGAATCTTATTGTAAAGTTATTTTTTTTTTGTTGAAAATATTCCGCAAAACAACTATGTCTGGTCTCAGAAATACTGTTCTAAGCACAATATTTGAAAAAAAAAAATCGACAAAGCTTAGAGTGATCCTGATTCTCGGGCTTGGCTAAGACAGTATCAGCTCTCAAGTGTCAGTGTTATCTAGGTTTGAGAGTTGCACCACCGACTATAACACGATACTCAGCATGTTTCTAGATCCTTGATACGAGAATAACTTCTTCAATCCTAATTAAGTGGTTTATTCATGTAAAATAATCGCTGACAATATTAAGGATAAACTGAAAGAAAATCTGGAGAGTGCAGCTGGTTTACTAGCAGCATCAAACAGCAACAAATCTGATGAAGACAGTCAAGATCTATGCTATATATATTTCAGCTAGTTATCCATGATTGTATTCCGAAGCAGAGAGTAATAAAAGACATCAATGATAAATGTACTCAAATTATGAGCCACTTCAGTCACTCTCTTCTAGCCTGTAGTAACTAGAAGCTCTTCAGGAAAATGAACTACCAAAGCACAAGCTCATTCTGAAAGTACCTATCGAGTGGAAATTATGTTAAATCTGTGTGCATTCACACACTTACCATCATTCGAAGGAAGCAAATGGTACATGATACAAATTATACAGACCTACCTGAACAAGAATTGAAGAAATTGACTAGTCTGATTTTGATTGATGTTATGAAGAAATTATAGCCAGTATTCCCAACAACAGCACCTCACAGACATTTGCCTGGAGATACTTTTTCACATCACAAAAAGCAGCATCCAAAATCAAACACACTGATTCATGTTACTACATTAAAAAAAAAAAGGCAAAATTATTAGCAAAGGCATTAATGCCTAAAGGAGGAAATCAAGTAGAGTGACAGAGAAAATTTGAGAGTTCTTCCATCTCTGTTAAAGCTAGCCAATGAATATATGAATTCGCCTTTACGCATTTCCCGTCCTCTGACAGTAGTATGAAATATTGTTCAGCACTGGAGGAAAGTTTGCTCTCCCTACAGGAAAAGATTAACTTCGGAAAATGGGAAGATGCTGATGTTCTTCAAACAGGAAGCGCGTGAGTACAAATAGGAAACGCAGACGGAGGATCAAGCCTCCACCATAATAATAATAATAATAATAATAATAATAATAATAATAATAAAAAATCACTTGGGGTACAGTCTGCTCTCCCTATAGGAAGAGATTAACTTCCGAAAATGAGATGTTGATATTCTTGAGCTTACATCTGAGAATGTTTAATTTTAGCTCTTAATGTACAGTTAATGTACAGTATGTTTAGTGTTTATTATTTCAGGTACTAGAATAATGTATGTTTTTTTCACTTTTGGGTGCATTTCTTCAGAGTTTAAAAAACTATAAAGCGTATAACAAAAATGTGTCGGCTAATTCAAGTTGCAAACTTTAATTTCAGATACCTGGTTTCCAGTTATTACAATAAAGAGCGTTTCCAATGTTTTGAATTTTTTTTAACCTTCCGTAAACATTATTATGAGAGTGATAAACGTTTTAGTTCCATGTTTAATATTACTAAAAATTATTCAGACTTATTTTCCTAAGTGGTATCCTATTATGACTTTATTAGATTATTAAATATGTAGACAGATTCAGAAAGGTTTTATCACTAGGTCATTTGAACGCTTTTCACCCTCTTACCCGCCCTCCTTTTCATAGTTTTATTCCTTTCTATGATACAAGTATCTTACCCTCCCTCCTTTTTATAGTTTTATTCCTTTCTATGATACAAGTATCTTACCCTCCCTCCTTTTTATAGTTTTATTCCTTTCTATGATACAAGTATCTTACCCTCCCTCCTTTTTATAGTTTTATTCCTTTCTATGATACAAGTATCTTACCCTCCCTCCTTTTTATAGTTTTATTCCTTTCTATGATACAAGTATCTTACCCTCCCTCCTTTTTATAGTTTTATTCCTTTCTATGATACAAGTACAAAGTATTTGTTGACAGTTGCATCTGAGGTACTTCATGCAGCTGCTCAGAGTTGACACATTATGTCTAAGGTACAGCAGACATGTCTTCTCTGAATTGGAATACAAACGCAGTAACAAGGGTTAATTCTACTCTACATTAACAATAATAATAATTATTATATTTATTTCTACAAGTACATGATACAACTTATACAGACCTAGCTGACATCAGTGAAATACTATATAGAAAACCCCTGGTTAACCAGAGAATTTCGGACAATTTTGGTTAATCTTGTCCCCCACACCACACCAGGCAGCTAAAACCCAGGTACCTACTTTCTGTTAAGTGAACAGGGAAAGCAGGTGTAAGGAAACACGCCCAATATTTCCACGCGTACTGGAGATCGAACTACGGACAAAATATGTATGATGAGTGCGCTACCAATCGAACCACGGGGCACACATTCTACACGAGTAAATATTTTACTTGAATATTGTAAACACAAAAAAAATCCAAGTTGCTGTACTTTCCCATAAACATTCGGTGAGATCCTAATCGTTTTACACATTCGGCGAAACGTGAAGAGAAATTCGAAACGTTACTCCACATTCAGCTAGCCAAGTAATGAATTTTGGAATTCCTGCTTCACAATCTGGTAAACAAAGATTGAAGTTGCAAGCTTTGTTGCACATTCTGCTGAACAATGAGAGAGCAGAAGTGTATACAGAAGGTGTTGAAAGATATATACTATCTTACTCCATATATTCAGGCACCCGTGCCACAAGACCAACAACACAATAAGGGTCGGGAAACAGACCAGAAATGTGTTTACTTTCGCCTCCTGTGCTAACAGTGCAAGCATGCTCCAGCTGTCTGGCTGGTGAGCTCACAGTCCAGGCATGCACCAGCTGGCCGGCTGGTGAACTCAGTCCAGGCATGCACCAGCTGGCTGGCTGATAAGCTCACAATGCATGCTCCAGCTGGCTGACTGGTGAGCTCTCAATGGATATATGCACAGAAATACTGTAGTGTGACCAAAACTGGAGCCCAAAAAGCTGGAGATTTTATATATATATATATATATATATAATTATATATATATATAATATATATATATATATATATATATATATATATATTTATTTTTTTTTTTTTATTATCACACTGGCCGATTCCCACCAAGGCAGGGTGGCCCGAAAAAGAAAAACTTTCACCATCATTCACTCCATCACTGTCTTGCCAGAAGGGTGCTTTACACTACAGTTTTTAAACTGCAACATTAACACCCCTCCTTCAGAGTGCAGGCACTGTACTTCCCATCTCCAGGACTCAAGTCCGACCTGCCGGTTTCCCTGAACCCCTTCATAAATGTTACTTTGCTCACACTCCAACAGCACGTCAAGTATTAAAAACCATTTGTCTCCATTCACTCCTATCAAACACGCTCACGCATGCCTGCTGGAAGTCCAAGCCCCTCGCACACAAAACCTCCTTTACCCCCTCTCTCCAACCTTTCCTAGGCCGACCCCTACCCCGCCTTCCTTCCACTACAGACTGATACACTCTTGAAGTCATTCTGTTTCGCTCCATTCTCTCTACATGTTCGAACCACCTCAACAACCCTTCCTCAGCCCTCTGGACAACAGTTTTGGTAATCCCGCACCTCCTCCTAACTTCCAAACTACGAATTCTCTGCATTATATTCACACCACACATTGCCCTCAGACATGACATCTCCACTGCCTCCAGCCTTCTCCTCGCTGCAACATTCATCACCCATGCTTCACACCCATATAAGAGCGTTGGTAAAACTATACTCTCATACATTCCCCTCTTTGCCTCCAAGGACAAAGTTCTTTGTCTCCACAGACTCCTAAGTGCACCACTCACTCTTTTTCCCTCATCAATTCTATGATTCACCTCATCTTTCATAGACCCATCCGCTGACACGTCCACTCCCAAATATCTGAATACATTCACCTCCTCCATACTCTCTCCCTCCAATCTGATATTCAATCTTTCATCACCTAATCTTTTTATCCTCATAACCTTACTCTTTCCTGTATTCACCTTTAATTTTCTTCTTTTGCACACCCTACCAAATTCATCCACCAATCTCTGCAACTTCTCTTCAGAATCTCCCAAGAGCACAGTGTCATCAGCAAAGAGCAGCTGTGACAACTCCCTCTTTGTGTGTGATTCTTTATCTTTTAACTCCACGCCTCTTGTCAAGACCCTCGCATTTACTTCTCTTACATATATATATATATATATATATATATATATATATATATATATATATATATATATATATATATATATATATATATATATATATATATATAGCTTTTGAGAGAATTCCACATAAAGATTATTTTTAAACGGCAAAATATAAGATGAATTAAATGAAAATTATTACAGTGTATGTGATATCTAAGTGGGCAAATGTCACAGGTGGGGTGCCTCAAGGCACCCCACCTATGACATTTTAAATTTGTACAAATGATTTACCGGACGTTTTAAATTTACACAAATGATTTAGCAGAAGGAATAAAAGCCTATATAAATTTAATGTGGATAAGTGTCATGTAGTAGAAATGAGAAAAATCATAATTAGGCCACATGAAGTATATATACCGTGGCAAAATATTAGTGTCAGGCAAAGAGAGAGAGAGAGAGAGAGAGAGAGAGAGAGAGAGAGAGAGAGAGAGAGAGAGAGAGAGAGAGAGTTATTACCAAAGAAAACATATAACCGGAAGATCAGGCAAATGAAACAGACTCGCATGCTACCCTGGCGAATTATATGATTATATATATATATATATATATATATCTTTCTTTCAACACACCGGCCGTATCCCACTGAGGTGGGGTGGCCCAAAAGGAAAAACAAAAGTTTCTCCTTGTACATTTAGTAATATATACAGGAGAAGAGGTTACTAGCCCCTTGCTCCCGGCATTTTAGTCGCCTCTTACAACACGCATGGCTTACGGAGGAAGAATTCTGTTCCACTTCCCCATGGAGATAAGAGGAAATAAACAAGAATAAGAACTAGAAAGAAAATAGAAGAAAACCCAGAGGGGTGTGTATATATGTGCTTGTACATGTATGTGTAGTGTGACCTAAGTGTAAGTAGAAGTAGCAAGACGTACCTGAAATCTTGCATGTTCATGAGACAGAAAAAAGGACACCAGCAATCCTACCATCATGTAAAACAATTACAGGCTTTCGTTTTACACTCACTTGGCAGGACGGTAGTACCTCCCTGGGTGGTTGCTGTCTACCAACCTATAATATATATATATATATATATATATATATATATATATATATATATATATATATATACACACAATAAGATCACAGTAAACAGGTGATTTTAAAATATGCAAAACAACCACTGTGAAAGAGTAGTGAAATTCCAAGCGTTTTCGTGACTACTCACATTGTCAAGGAACTATGAAAGTAATACAAACAAAGTAAGGCAATTAAAGGGCATAGACTACACCTCACAGTCAACTCCCACAAGAAACACCTGACGCGCGACAATACCGGACTCATAAGAAAAGAGGAACACTTCAGTAGGTCAGCTGGTCCAACTAGACAGGTCCTCACGACATCCCACTAACAAAATATTCTACCCAAGAAATAAGGTTTATTATTTGTTCAATGTATTATTAAACTCTAACCAAATTTTATTAATTATAAATGAGTCTAATTTATATAAACCTAAGGAAATATTCATATTATTTTCAAAACTGCTTTTTATGAAACAAGATTGCATATATATATATATATATATATATATATATATATATATATATATATATATATATATATATATATATATATATATATATATATATATTATATATATATAATGTCGTGCCGAATAAGGCAAGTGAAAATTTGTGTATGCAATAATTTCGTGAAAATCATTCTGAACCTAACGAAAAATACACATTTCATTGTGTTTATTAAATTATTGTAAACTTATCTAAAATACATTTAGTTGTATTAGGCTAAATTAAATTGCGCTTGTTATAATAAGATTAGGTAAGTTTTCTAAGGTTCTTTTGGTACAAAATTATGTTTACATTAACATAAATGAAAAAAAAAAATCTTTAAACATATAAGAGAAAATTTTAGAAGGACTAAATTTTAAATGAGTTCTTGCTAATTCACCAGTTTACCTACTCGGCACGACATATATATATGTTCATGCAATAAGATCATAGTAAATAGGTGGTATCACAATATGCAGAACAACCACTGTGAAAAAATAGTGAAATTGGAATCGCTTTCGTAATTTCTAACATTATCAAGGAAGTGCTAAAATAAAAGATCATCAGGAAGTCATACAAGGACGAGACTACATCTCGTGGTTACCTTACAATACCTGACTTTTTTATGAAGATGTAAGGTAGGTGGTCAAGGATCTCTGAAACACAGCTTATATTCTACACAAGCATTAATAATTTTTAACTTGTCTAATGTGCGTTAAATTCTTCCCAAATTTTATTAATTATAAATGAATCCAATCTGTATAACCCAAAAGCAATATTCATACTAATTTCAAAACTATTTTTTTTTATGAGACTTGATTCTATTATATTTCTCTCGACCGCGGACCTGCTATCTAGATACAACTTTCACAGCCTTTTAAAAATCAATTGGATGGCTAAAATCTCTCGCATGAATAAATAGAGCATTAGAATCTTATCCAGTTCTAATGCTATATTTATGTTGTTTTAATCTTAATAAGTTATGGAATAAATGGCAAGGGGCGGATGAGAGTCGAAAAAAAAATTATATGATGAACAGAGTACTGAAGGCGAGACACCACGAGCACAACTTTGTTCTTGTAGCTACAGGTAAAATAAAAATAGACAATAAAACGTGCCAGCAGACAGAAATGAAATTCGTCTAACCTCCTCATCCCCTCCCTACCTTTTCCCTCGTGAAAGCTGAGACAGGCAAGTATGGAAACATGCGCGAGTGCGCGCGCGCGCACACACACACACACACACCATGAGTTTACATACACACACTCACGAATGTTGCCAATGTTTGAGAAGCAAGTAGCCAGCCACTGGTGAAAGTCCCCGCAAGTCATACATACAGGGAAGATCACCTGGTCTCCTCTCTCCCTCTCTCTCTCTCATACACACACACACACACACACACAGTCACGCGCGCGTGTATTACACATACAAGAAAATCTCAAGTAAATAAGGAACAGAGTAACATGGTGAATGAGTGGCACCAGTGGAGGAACATGGCTCAGGAGAATAAGGAAGATGGGACGTAGGGAAGGAAGGAGGAACCAGCCGGTGAAAGTTGGAGTAGATTATTGCAATCAGGGGAGAGCGCTGAACCCGTAGGAATCATAGAGAGCATGGGAAACGAAAGCCAATTAGGATCAATCCCAAGAATGAGGGGCTACGTGTATTGCCTTTTATCAAAGGCACTCACTGGGGGACAGAGAAATGTGGAAGGGGGCAGAGAGAGAGAGAGAGAGAGAGAGAGAGAGAGAGAGAGATTGTCGGTGTAGGGGAGAGGAAGGGCGAGAAGGAGGGAGAGGAGGGCGGGAAGGGGAGAGAGAGAGAGAGAGAGAGAGAGAGAGAGAGAGAGAGAGAGAGAGAGAGAGAGAGAGAGAGAGTAGGTGAAAGAGACGAGAAGAGAGGATGAGGGGTCAAGGGAAGTATACCGGGAAGAAGTGGAGCAGTAGCGTAGCAGACAGTGGAGGCTGGTGCATCTCGTCACATGAGTGGCAGATGTTAAAAATCTCCTATACTACAAACCGTGGCTGAGTGGTACACTACAGGCCCTGCTACTTACTGAACCTCGGTTCCATCCTCAGAGCCATCTCTCTGTTTATTCATAAACATGGAAGTATTTAATAAGCACCCCACTGCAGGCGCCCCCACTCCAACAGGCTCTTACTGCACCACGCACACTGCAAATGTATCCGATAATGTTATATAAGAAAAATTACAGGCACACTAATTGACGAACGACAAGCAACAACTACCCCGACACCCCATTACCCTTAACCGGCAACGTCCCCTACACATTGTACCTTACATCTACTCCGCAGCGTCTCTATCCTTAACTCCGCCCCATAACGCCCCGACAATTAACTGTGCTCCAAAGTACCCCTAACTTTTAACTCTGCCCCATAACACTCTAACCCTTAACTCTGCCCCCAACAAGCACCCACAACACCGTTACACTTCCCTTCCCGTAACTTCACCTCCACAACTCCCTTCACCTTTACCGCCAACTAGCCTCTACAAGAGGCACTCCAACGCCCTTTACCCCACCAAATCTTCCCCTAACCCCCAACTCGGCCCCCACCGCAGGCTACCCTTCCCCACACCTGGCAGTGATGACGCGGCGCACCTCGAGCGAGACGGCCAGGTGGGGCGGCAGCTTCTTCAGCTACTTCTTGAGACTCTCGCTCCACCAGTCTTGACCTGCTTCTTCTGAGATATTCTCGTTTCTTTTGTATATGTACATCTATCAGTGCACACAAACATACAGACAGGGGTAAACACGCGTAACAAAGAAACGCACTCCAGTACAGAAAATGTTTTAACAAGTAGATATGAGTATCACACAATCTTCATAAATTTCTATCGACTAAATACTGAAGACGGGGAACCATCCGTGCACTTCTGTAACTATAGACAAGTCATCAAAAAAAGTTTCCACATGCAATTAACTGTAGTAGTCTTGTATCGCTATTCATAATACAATCAACGTTTTCACTCTATACGTTCATTTACGACAGATACAAACATCCATATACTTTTATTTCCATCAGTCATTAAGAAAAAAATTGCATTTGTTTTGTTCGTGTTATTTATGAGCAAACTACGTGGCCTCTTCTTATAAAATTCTATTATATTTCTCCTTTTACAAAGGTGTATTCCACCTGCATCGTTCAGATAATATTATGCCGACTCAAACACACTTCCTGGTATGTAACTGTATACGTCATGATTAATCTTCTGACCTTTAAATAATATTACAACTCATTCTCTCAGGCCCTTACAAGTTATTTACTCTCCCTGTTATTTTTATTATGTAAAAGCATTCTGGACTGCCTACAGTAATATACGTCAAATACAGACATCACTCATCAACACCCACATCACTTTTTCCCTCTCCCTCCCCCAGCTTTTTACCCCCACACATCTCTCCTCCCACCGCTGCCACCCTTTTACAGACAACACCACACCTTTTCATTGAGACACCCTCGAACATTTCCACCTCAACTCTCCAGCAAAAACCATATCCCGTACCATTCCCCACCCCTAACCACTCTCCCTCAACCACTAAAAGAGTACAAGAAGCGGCAGAAAAAAATATAAAACAAAAAACAGTTTGTAGAACAACACTGATGTTCTGTCGAACAAGGTTACAAAGTTCAAGGAACCGATAAATTAAAACACAATAGCAGTATCATATAAAACGCTGGATCATAAATGGAGCTTTTAAAAAAAAAAGTTCAAAAACCGTGAGAAAGGAAAGTGAAAAGAGAGGAAGTGGAGGAGTAGCTATGTTATTAAGAGAATACTGAATTTAAGAAAAAATCACGATGACCAACAATAAGGAATACTGGTACATGGTTCAAGGGGACCAAAATAATGGCTGCCATAAATTACAATAAACCCCTAAATAGTAATCCACTAACACAAGAATATTAAACAACGTTTCAGTAACAAACATTAGGGAGGGAGGGGAGAGAGAGAGAGAGAGAGAGAGAGAGAGAGAGAGAGAGAGAGAGAGAGAGAGAGAGAGAGAGAGAGAGAGAGAGAGAGAGAGAGAGAGAGAGAGAGAGAGAGAGAGACAGACAGACAGACAGACAGAGAGCAGCAGCAGGAAGAATGACAAAGAGGACCAGAGATAAGTTAATCATAAGGGATTTTAAAATGTGAAATCGTGGAGAAACAATATGGAAATTCTAAACGAAGCACGAAGCATTTAAGTCAACGACAATGAGAGACCGTGACAAACCAAGAAAATGAGGCCCAGTTTTCTTCCTAAGTAACTTCAGAAAGTAAGATACACCCAACAGAAACAAAAAAAAACTAATTTCTCGATTCATCAGAAAACTGGAACGTAAACTAGAGGAGAAAAAAAAAAGTTTGCGCAAAAAGGGGTCAATGTAACCTTGAGATTTCTAAACAAGATGGGAAGAATTTCTTCAGGAAATTCACACGTACGATAAAATTAACTTTATCAACTTAAAATGTCGGTAAACAACAAGAATTCATCTCCTCCCTTTAAAAACAACACACTGAAATCCTGATTTAATTATCAATGCAGGGGAGCAAAGCACAAAAATATGTAAAAATTAAAAATAGCATCGAATAATCAATAAGAGAAATCTGCAGCAGGGCAATAAGTGAATATATAAGAATCAGGAGAAAAGAGGAGAATTTAAAAGTGACAGCAACAAAAGCAGATGCGGGCTAAAGCTACTCCACAGCTACATCCGAGGAACACTGGCAGCAAAAGATTAGGAATACGATTGAACTGGGAAGGAAACAGCAAATATGTGAAGAACTTTACATGGGTTTCCACACCATGTATACAAAGAAAGCCGAACACCTACAGAAACAGAAACGAGAAACAGAACAAACCTAGTACACACACAAAAAAGCAAAAAACAGTAGATTAGTTATTAAGTGATCTTGACCCAAGCAAGGCAAAATCTTCAGATGATACATCACCATGGATACTAAGAGAAGGAGCTGCAGCACTGAGCAAACCCCCCAAGCACAAATCTACAATAAATCAACAAAAATAGGTAAACTGCCAGGACATGGAAAACAGTAAATGTAATTAATATTTAAAAAAAATGGCGATAAACAAGTATTGGTAAATTACAAACCAATATCTCCTGACAGGAATCTCGAGGCAAGAAAATGATGAAAAAACACCTAAAAGAAACTGGATTCATTTGTGAACAACCCCAGTGTTTCAAGAACCAAAAAACTGCCTCGTAATGCAAAAAGACACATGAAACACTGAATAGAATTTAGAAAAGCAAAATATGAGCCAAATGCAAATTCCTAGATTGAAAGAAGACCTTTGATACTGTACCACACAAAAGACTGATTCATACACTAAGAATTCAAACAGACAAGGACTACTGAAAATGGCAAGACGAACTTGAGCGGCTACAGAAGGAGCCAGAAAAGAGGTTACTTAAATTCAACCCTGGAAAATGTAGTAACCAAAAAAACAAAAGAAAAGAAACACGGGGCAAGGAGACCTAACATTATGTAATATACGAGTGAAAAGCGGTTCATCTACTCAATAAATGAGAAAGATCTGAGCGTCACCATCACACCAAGCTATTCCCCAAAAGGCACATAAAACCGAATAACGTCTGCAGAGTACGCTAAACTAACAAATATAAGATAACATTCAGGAATTTGAACTAAGAAGCGTCTTGTCCGACCAATCCTAGAATATGAAGCGTCTGCGTGGAACTCACATCTAATTCAGGCAACACGACCGGTATCGAAACTAAGAAACAAAAGCTAAGAAAAGAAAGCACATGACATAGCACTCAGGACAAACGAAGAACGAAGATAAAGGAGGACCATAATTACAGGATACTTAGCAGAAATAGAGAAGATAAACACAGACATTCGGAACGAGTTGAACCAGAACAGTCGGACACTGGGAACTAAACAGATGATCCAGAGAGATGCTAAGAAGCAATAAATGTCACAATAGCTAAGTGAAACAGAGTAAAGAGCGCCCAGCAGAAGCAAACAATAAGCCTAGAAAAGGATATTCTTTAAGATAAAGTCAACCAAGAGATTGAGAGGCTGAATCTCAAAATATGCAAACTGAAAGGTTATTCACTCCACCAACGCACGCGCGCAAAGACAGACACAGACAGGTTATTACACACACACCACATTTACACACACACACACACACACACACACACACACACACACACACACACACACAAACACACACACACCATACACACACTATAAACGCACTATACACATTTTTCATCCATTCTCGCAGGTATTCTACAAAGTCATCACGTCTGTGTACAATGTTACCATTCCAGTTTTTTCCAAGGTTCTCAGACCAGCATCCCGGTCTGCGTCCTGCAATAAAGCTTTTTTTCATTTGCACCGCAAAATGAAACTTTTAATTGTTTCGTCTGTATTTCCCCACTCGATACTTGAATATCTGAGGAGCCAGAAACCTCTCCCTGGAGGATGCTACCACTCGCGTCCTATTGTACCCACAGTTTACCTCGTCGCCACAACGCAACATATTCCAACATTATTTTTGGCCAGTTGTGGATACGTGTGTGTTCATCAATGTCATTTTGTTTGTGGGTGCATGTTGAAGTGTGTTTGTTTGGACGCTGATTTACGGCTGAGTGTGAATGAGTGTGCTTGGGAAACATGGGGTGAATGTGTTTGTAAATTCATGGTTGGATGTGTTTGTAAACGAATGACTAAATTATTTGCAAGTGCAGAGTCAAGTGGCCTCAAGTGCGGGCATGGTCGAGCATGTTTGCCCGCTCCTAAGTGCATTTCTGAGGGTAGCTTTCAAGTATCTCGTTCCTCTGCTTGATAACAAAAACACAACGCTTGCCTTCAGTCTCAATTAAGTATCGACGTTACGGGTAAATTAATGTCAACAAACGTGAAATGCAGAATTTACACTGCCTTTTCATATTTTGTGTTACTTTCACAATATCTTTGGAAGGTTAAATCACCACCACTCGATGCAGACCAATCGAAATGTAAACTTTGCCTGATGGCCAATTGCCATACCTTGCGTCAGTATGTGCTGGAATGCAATAAAATTAATGAATTCAGAGACAACTCACTAAGAAATGTTCAAGAGATGACAAAGTATTTTATTCACAGTTGTATATTACAAACCATTCCGAAAAATACCCTGACTTTGATCACTGTAAATAACGCATTACCACTGACAGTGTGTGTGTGTGTGTGTGTGTGTGTGTGTGTGTGTGTGTGTGTGTGTGTGTAGAGAGAGAGAGAGAGAGAGAGAGAGAGAGAGAGAGAGAGAGAGAGAGAGAGAGAGAGAGAGAGAGAGAGAGAGAGAGAGAGAGAGAGAGAGAGAGAGAGAGAGAGAACCTAATTAATGTTTGCATACATAACTCAATAGGCTTGTGACCAGATATGAACATGTAAAGAGTTCATTACCTTTGTAACTTGCTGAGCTGTCAAAACTCTGGGACCCAGACCCTGAACCCATCATGTACCTCTGTGATCCTTTGACTACCGCCCACAGGATGGGTATGGCGTGCATAATAAAAATGCTACACTAACTCTCCAAGACCGACGTGAAAGAAAAACACGCATTTAGTAGCATTTCTTTTTTTTAGATAAACATAACAGAAAAACAGCCTTCAATTATTCTGAATAGGAAACATGTGCAACACTTTGGCAACTTTATTTCAGAAACGTTTCGGAAGTAGACACTAAAGAGTGCTGCATTTGTGTCTTATTCAGCATCTTGTCGGTACTGTATACCATTACAATGACGAGTCTTCAATATTGTTTGAAATATTCAGAAATACTAGAGGGAGAAAACACTTAAGAGACACGTATGGACAAGATTATAGTTGAAAAATTAATATGCTATTAGAAGACGGGGGAATTTAGGTGCTCCTAAGAGACATTACTTCTTCAGCCACGCTAGTTGCTGCTAATAAATGTATCACATGATAAAGCATTGAACATATGAAATATCAATGTGCGCGCGCATGTTAATGTGCGCTCATGCATGTTTACCCACACGAGATCATGTACCAGTAAGTCTGTGTGCGCTCACGCATGTTGACACACACACACACACACACACACACACACACACACACACACACACACACACACACAGTGAAGAGGCGGGGCCAGGAGCTTGGACTCGACCCCTGCAACCTCAACTAGGTGAGTACACACACACACACACACACACACACACACACACACACACACACTGACAAGCTGGACACGTGGTCCAGCAACTGGCTTCTTGAATTCAACCCAGCCAAATGCAAAGTCATGAAGATCGGAGG
This sequence comes from Cherax quadricarinatus, assembly GCF_038502225.1. Taxonomy (NCBI): domain Eukaryota; kingdom Metazoa; phylum Arthropoda; class Malacostraca; order Decapoda; family Parastacidae; genus Cherax; species Cherax quadricarinatus. The sequence continues at coordinate 22,817,161 of NC_091296.1, forward strand.
ACAAAGAAGACCGCAGACAGAGTATAGACTAGGTGGCCAAAGACTGCAAACCTCGCTCAAGAAGAAAGATCTTGGGGTGACCATAACACCGAGCATGTCACCGGAGGCACAAATCAACCAGATAGCTGCTGCAGCATATGGGCGCCTGGCAAACCTGAGAATAGCGTTCCGATACCTTAGCAAGGAATCATTCAAGACACTGTACATTGTGTACATCAGGCCCATACTGGAGTATGCAGCACCAGTTTGGAACTCACACCTGGTCAAGCACATCAAGAAATTAGAGAAAGTGCAAAGGTTTGCAACAAGGCTGGTTCCGGAGCTCAGGGATATGTCCTACGAAGAAAGGTTAAGGGACATCGGACTGACGACATTGGAGGACAGGAGGGTCAGGGAAGACATGATAACGACATACGAAATACTGCGGGGAATAGACAAGGTGGACAGAGACAGGTTGTTCCAGAGAGGGGACACAGAAACAAGGGGTCACAACTGGAAGCTGAAGACTCAGACGAGTCACAGGGATGTTAGGAAGTATTTCTTCAGTCATAGAGTCGTCAGGAAGTGGAATAGCCTAGCAAGTGAAGTAGTGGAAGCAGGAACCAGAGTGGACCTAATAGCGATCAGTGAAGAGGCGGGGCCAGGAGCTGAGTCTCGACCCATGCAACCACAATTAGGTGAGTACACACGAGATCATGTGCCAGTATGTCCGTGTGAGCTCACGCATTTTTACACACACACACAAGATCATGTGCCAGTATGTCTATGTGCGCTCACGCATGTTGACACACACACACACACACACACACACAAATAGGTGAGTACACACACACACACACACACACACACACACACACACACGAGATCATGTGCCAGCGTGTCTGTACTCGCCTGTATGTGGTTGTAGAGGTAGAGTCTGAGTTTTACGACTCGCTAGCCGCAAGTTCAAGCCCCACCCGTACTATGGTTTGTTTGCAATCGAGTCATTACGATTTCTCGAGTCATGCTACACTTTCTCCAATTTCTTTATATTTTGACCAGGTGTGGGGTTGCATACTCCAATATGGGCCTGAGTATACCTATTCACAATAAGAAGCGCCAAACATGCAAGTACATACGAAAAAAACAGCGAAATAAAAGCCTTTATCACGTACTTTTGCATACGATAGTTTACGCTGTGAGGTTCACTGTGTACGAAACAAATCCGACAATATTGACCTGAAGTGTTAACTCCTGAAGCAGGAGATTCCCCCCGGTTCAGTCGATAAACCTTAAATGATGAGGTTCAGTTTGCCCAAGTAATAACTCACCACAATGAATAATGTAGTTTACCTAATGACACTTTGATAAAAGAAATGTAGTTTAAAGAGTGTCATGTTCAAATGATCCCTCCTGGAGCACAGTCATAGTGTTCGGAGTAAGATACGACCTGGATCACTGCCAGTAGTGTTCGTAGTAAGACTGTAACACAGGGCACTGCGACTACTGTTCAAAGTAAAGACTAGTGTTCACAATAAACTCCAACATGATCACATTCTTCAATATGTAATACGGATTAATGTTTGTTATAACATTGTGTACAAAAACTTATTAATAATGCCCTAAACAAAAGAATGGACAGCGACTCGAACAGCTGTCCTGGTAGGAGCAGGCCCAGCGCTGTACCACTGACTCACGAAGCTTACACTACTGCAAGCTTCTGCTGCTACTTCCAGGACCACGGTTCAAGTCCTCTCCATTCTTTAGTTCACTGACAGTCGTTCATTATTATTTAAGTATATCAATACCCTAACTTTACGAATCATGATACTGTTAACAGTTAGTTTCTAAGTAAACAATACTTAACTTTCTGGATATTTCAAGCCACATATTATAATTTTCCTGAAGACTACTCTTCTTCCTCCTTCATAAACATAATTTGGCATTCCTGCCGTCTGTCTCATCAATACTATATATACACTATTTACATTCACGACTATTTCCAATAACTTTTCTCTTCCTGCTTCAATGACTCACCAAACTAATCCCATCATTATCGTCATCATCCACTTTCCCGTCCCCTTGCTGTGTCAGTCGTCGAGCTTACACCATACTGCTTATTTCATCCCTACTTATATTTTATCTCTTCTCCCTCTCTTGAATCCCATTTCTTTTTCTATTGCCTCGTACCTTCCTCTTCCCTCCGTCTTGCATCTCCCTCCGGCCATCTTTAACCCATTAATTCCTAAGGAAGAGTAACCCCAGCTCTGCTGGAATGAAACATTTGATGCTATTGTTAGTAGTCCAGTCAGTAGAATACTAGACGATATCCTCACAATCAAGTCTCCCAGCCCAGGTTGATACATTTCAACAATATGGGACCCCTTCGGTGTGACAGAATAATAGGGCAACACAGCCAGCTTCTGTTCCCAAAGTATCACATAGAATAGCGTAACAGCACAATGTACCCAGTTTTGCGAGATTATAAAAATATCTGTCTTCCGTGCAGCATACTCTCTCTGCCTCTTCTTTTCCATTCCTTCTTTATCTCCCATACATCTTAATCCTCTCCTTATTACCTTTCTTGTTTTCTTGCCTTTTTTTCTTGTTGACCTCATTTGATGCTCAAATTTCAGGCCTATACGGCCAATGATCGCTTCCTGCTTTAGATCATATCCTTCCTCTTTTTGTACCCTCCCGTTTGTGCCTTCCCCTTTGTTCCAAGTCTTGTGTTTATACCTCGTGAACATTCAGCTGGCGTCATGCCGTTACTAACACCGTTTTTACCATACTCTCTTTCACCTCATTATCATTATCCTCTTCCTCTTCATATTATTATTATTCCTCGTAATCCTCCTCTTAAACCTCTTCAACAACAACTACCACTACTATTATTACTACTTTTACTTCTTTTCTCTCCTCTTCCTCCTCCTCATCCTCTTTGTGCCATCCCGTTAGTTTCCTCTGGCCTTTTCCCCGGCTTGGCTACGCCTCACGTCCTCCAGCGTCGTTCCCAAAGTCTATCCCTGCTCCACCTCACGTTCCCCCAGCCTTTCCCTGCTCCACCTCACGTTCCCCAGCCTTCCCCTGCTCCACCTCACGTTCCCCCAGCCTTCCCCTGCTCCACCTCACGTTCCCTCAACCTTCCCCTGCTCCACCCCACCATTATATATTCTTAGGTATACAATGATGGCATTATCTAATATTGTATATATGTCGTTAGATATATTGTCATCCAAATATCTTCCTCTCTTTCCTCCATCCCACTCTGGGATGATGGAGATATCTTTACAAAACTTCCATTTATCCTGTGTACGGGAAAGAATATCCTGAGAGAGAGCAATTCCCACGTGATAGTAACTCCATTTCTGCTGGAAGGAAACCTTTGAAGCTGCCCTGGCTGATGAACCCTTACTGGAATACTTGACGATATCCTCATCACCCAACTGAAGTCTGCCAGCTTAGGCTGACACATGTTAAGGTTAATTACCTGACCCATCCTCATAACAGGATAGCAGCACACTGCGGATATATCAGATTTTTGCTAAATACGACGAAAAAGTTTTTTGCGTTTCTCTGCCTCCTGCTCTTTACTCCCCTCCAATATCCTCCTTCCAACACACACTTTACCCTCGCCGTCATTATCTTCTTTCACGGCTCCTTGTTCCATTCCTTTGTTTCTATTTTTTTATTTTGTTCTACTGCTTATCCAATATTTCGTAACGCTATTCCAACTGTCTTAAACCTTCCACATAAGAACAACAACTTTCAATTACTAACCGCATCGACCTCTTATTTCCGAATAACATTCAGTGATAAATTAGAAACCTCTAAACAATGTAAATTTAACCTAAAATAAGCACATAAAAATAGGCCTATTAAGTCTCAGTCACACCCGTCCAACCTACTTAACGCTCCCCCCCCCTTTTTTTTTGTCTCTGATCCCAGTCAACTATCCCACCCTTTAATCCACATAGCTCCGCCCACTGTCTGTCCCACACTTAGCTCCGCCCACTGCCTGTCCTACACCTGTCTGTCCTACGCCTAGCTCCGCCCACTGTCCTACACCTAGCACCGCCCATTGTCTGTCCTACACCTAGCTCCGCCCACTGTCTGTCCTACACTTAGCTCTGCCCACTTCCTCTCCAAATAGCTCCGCCCACTGCCTCTCCTCCACGTAGCTCCACCCACTGTCTGTCCTACACTTAGCTCCGCCCACTATCTATCCTACATTTAGCTCTGTCCACTACCTCTCCTCCACGTAGCTCCGCCCACCGCCTGTCCTACACTTAGCTCTGCCCACTGTCTATCTTACACTTAGCTCCGCCCACTGCCTCTCCACGTAGCTCCACCCACTGTCTGTCCAACACGTAGCTCCACCCACTGTCTGTCCAACACTTAACTCTGCCCACTGTCTGTCCTACACTTAGCTCCGCCCACTATCTATCCTACACTTAGCTCTGTCCACTACCTCTCCTCTACGTAGCTCCGCCCACCGCCTGTCCTACACTTAGCTCCGCCCACTGTCTATCTTACACTTAGCTCCGCCCACTGCCTCTCCTCCACGTAGCTCCACCCACTGTCTGTCCAACACTTAACTCTGCCCACTGTCTGTCCTACACTTAGCTCCGCCCACTATCTATCCTACACTTAGCTCTGTCCACTACCTCTCCTCTACGTAGCTCCGCCCACCGCCTGTCCTACACTTAGCTCCGCCCACTGTCTATCTTACACTTAGCTCCGCCCACTGCCTCTCCTCCACGTAGCTCCGCCCACTGTCTGTCCAACACGTAGCTCCACCCACTGTCTGTCCAACACTTAACTCTGCCCACTGTCTGTCCTACACTTAGCTCCGCCCACTATCTATCCTACACTTAGCTCTGTCCACTACCTCTCCTCCACGTAGCTCCGCCCACTGTCTGTCCAACACTTAGCTCCGCCCACCGCCTGTCCTACACTTAGCTCCGCCCACTGTCTATCTTACACTTAGCTCCGCTCCGCCCACTGTCTATCCTACACTTAGCTCCGCCCACTGCCTGCACTAAGCTCTGCCCACTGCCTCTCCAACACTTAGCTCTGCCTACTGTCTGCTCTACGCTTAGCTCCGCCCACTGTCCGCATTACACTTACCTCCGCCCACTGGCTCTCCAACACTTAGCTCCGCCCACTGTTCCTTCAGATAACTGTGCCCACTTTATTCACCTCTTTCCACGTTCCTCCAGCATCACTCTTCTCGTTTAACATGCTCTTCTCTTCCGCATCATAGCACTGACACCTCTGTTATGTGTGTGTTTACTCGCCTAACTGTGGTTGCAGGGATCGATTCATAGCTCCTGGCCCCGTCTTTTCACTGTGTTTTTGAGGCCCAACCTGGCCGGTGGCCAGCTTCAGAGAGCAGGTGTGGATTCACAAAACGGGGGTGGGGGGAGGGGGAAGGAGGATTGGGGGAAAAGCACCAACCAACCGTCTCACAAGGATCCCACTCGACTAGGCCCTCTCCCCCTCGGATAGTTGGCCCCACTCCAATCCTTCCCTCCCCACAGCGATTTGCCCCACTACTACTAAAATAAGATTTTGTGTTGAATATGGTATAAAATATCAGTAAGTTGATGATTAAGATACATGTGCAAGTTGGGTATTTTCAGCGCTGAAACGTTTCTCCTACACAGTAGGCTGCTGCGCCTGTATCTGACTGAAGAAGCCTACTGTGTAGGCGAAACGTTTCAATAATAAAGATACCAACTGTTTCAAAGGTATCTTAATCATCAAGATAAGATCTTGTTGGGAAGTTTAAATGAGAGGGTTAGTCACCCAAGATATGTCATCGGGAACTATATTTGCTATTTCCATTGGGGTCCTTTAATCTTGTCCCCCAGGTAAACATGGTCAGCAGGTTTAAGGAAACATACCCAATACCTCCACCAGTGCCGGAGACCGAACTATGGACACTCAGTATGTGAGTCGAGTGTGCTATCAACTGAGCAACAGGCGTTTCACCTCCCCAATCCATCCAGCCTTGAATCAAGTATATCATAAAAATAATGATACAATAACATTCAAACACTCCTTATTCTCTTAAGAACAAATAACTTAAGCTGTCACATTTATCTCTGTACACAGCTTTATCAGTCATGACTTAACACAGCTTCCCACAGAGCCAAACGTCTCAGTCAAAGGTTGCTCTGCAACGTGTACATTTTCTTTACTACCAGCAGTACATTTTGATCCATTATTCCTTGAATCTATGTTATTATCTAGTCAGAATTTTTACACCTTGAAAAGGTATAGAAAATTTCTGGCTGCGCCTCTGAGCCAATCAACGCTTAGTATCGAGTCGTGTCACGTGCTTGGCCGCATGTAAGGACGCATATTTACCGATATCTTAATAAGATCAACTTAAATAGTTTTAGAATATATTACGGTACACTTTTTTTCCACTTCCGCACTAAAATAATATGTCAAGTGTAAAACAATCTTAATATTTAGCAATTCAAAATATAATTAAAGACCAAAATCCAGCGAGGAGCTGCTGTCTACTTTATCATTTTCTTGTAAATCTCAAATATTCTGTAAGGTAATAATTGAAGGCTGCTCCTCGGAGTATTGTGGAGATACAATACAGTTAAAGACTTCCAAAATTTGGTGAGTTTTGTCACGGAGATTGTGCTATATTGTGCAACTTGGGCGAAAACTCAAGTAACCTAACAAAATGTGCTCTAACATAACCTAACGCAACGTAACATAACGTAACCTAACACAACCTAGCTTACTCCGTTATCGGGCAAAATAGAATCGACGTGCCAATTCACTTTCGCTGTGATTGGCCAGGTGACCGACAACATTCCAGCCACAATAAAGGTATTAATTTTGCTAAAATCTCCTAAAATAAAAACATGAACAAGAAATAATTATTTATTCAATACTTTAGATAGGTTGTAAAGTATCGCAAAATCTTAAACATATCAGAGAATATTTGTGGATTTTTTCAAAAATTTAGTCACTAAAACCAGTGCAACGATATTCTGTCATAGGCTTCCTTGTACCCAGGAGCAGGTTTCAACTTACATGCCATCCCAAAATTTTAAAAGGGAGTGGGGGTGGGGTGGGGGGAAGGCTAAGGGGCGTCGCCAGTTAAGGCTAACTTTTTTTTTTTTTTTTTTTTTTTTGGTTGCACAATCGTGAATAACTGAGAATATTCAATGTTTATTTATTTATACCAATTTCTAAAAACATATACGGTTTTCAAAATATTAATTTGGAAGTGTTAGGTAAGACACATATGCAACAGTTAGGTATCTTTATTTCGAAACGTTTCGCCTACACAGTAGGCTTCTTCTCAGTTATTCTTCGACTGAAGAAGCCTACTGTGTAGGCGAAACGTTTCAAAATAAAGATACCTAACTGTTGTATACGTCTTACCTAACAACCTGTCGGTATTTTATACAATTTTAATATTCAATTTGGAAGTAGTGCCCTTGGGGGGGAATTTTTATTGATTGCATAACATTATTTCTTAGACCTTAATGATACAGATAAGGTAAATACGGGGGTTAGAGTCCCCTTACACTCTCCTTCTGAAAAGATGTGGGGATGTGACACCCCCACACCTACTTCCTGACAAAGATGCTGTAGGGGTGTGAGATCCCCACACCCACCTCCTGACAAGGCAGGTGCGGGGGTGTTAGACCCCCACACCAACTTTATGACATGACAGTTACAAGGAAGAAAACCTTTGAAACCATCAGCAGAACTGCTGAAGATATGTTTACTTAAATCTTTATTACATTTAGATCTGATCTGACAGCGCTGGGTTACGTTTCACTCATGACCAATATATATAATAACAGACTAATATAATTTTGTAATTATTTATATTTGTTAGCTATAGAATTTATTAAAAATTACAGTACTATAGTCCTCACAAGACACTACAGTATTATGATCCTCGTAAGACACACTATAGTACTTTGGTCCTCACAAGACACTACAGTATTATAGTCCTCACAAAACAGTACAGTAATATGGTCCTCACAAGACAGTACAGTAATATGGTCCTCACAAGACAGTGCAGTATTATGGTCCTCACAAGACAGTACAGTATTATGGTCCTCACAAGACAGTACAGTAGTATGGTTCTCACAAGACACTACAGTAATATGGTCCTCACAAGACACTACAGTGTTATGGTCCTCACAAGACACTACAGTGTTATGGTCCTCACAAGACACTACAGTGTTATGGTCCTCACAAGACACTGCAGTATTATGGTCCTCACAAGACACTACAGTAATATGGTCCACACAAGACAGTACAGTAATATGGTCCTCATAAGACACTACAGTGTTATGGTCCTCACAAGACACTGCAGTATTATGGTCCTCACAGGACACTACAGTAATATGGTCCTCACAAGACAGTACAGTAATATGGTCCACACAAGACAGTACAGTAATATGGTCCTCACAAGACACTACGGTATTATGGTCCTCACAAGACAGTACAGTAATATGGTCCTCAAGACAGTACAGTAATATGGTCCTCACAAGACACTACAGTATTATGGTCCTCACAAGACAGTACAGTAATATGGTCCTCACAAGACACTACAGTATTATGGTCCACACAAGACAGTACAGTAATATGGTCCTCACAAGACACTACAGTATTATGGTCCTCACAAGACAGTACAGTAATATGGTCCTCACAAGACAGTACAGTAATATGGTCCTCACAAGACACTACGGTATTATGGTCCTCACAAGACAGTACAGTAATATGGTCCTCAAGACAGTACAGTAATATGGTCCTCACAAGACACTACGGTATTATGGTCCTCACAAGACAGTACAGTAATATGGTCCTCAAGACAGTACAGTAATATGGTCCTCACAAGACACTACAGTATTATGGTCCTCACAAGACAGTACAGTAATATGGTCCTCACAAGACACTACAGTATTATGGTCCACACAAGACAGTACAGTAATATGGTCCTCACAAGACACTACAGTATTATGGTCCTCACAAGACAGTACAGTAATATGGTCCTCACAAGACAGTACAGTAATATGGTTCTCACAAGACAGTACAGTAATATGGTCCTCACAAGACAGTACAGTATTATGGTCCTCACAAGACAGTACAGTAATATGGTCCTCACAAGACAGTACAGTAATATGGTCCTCACAAGACAGTACAGTATTATGGTCCTCACAAGACAGTACAGTAATATGGTCCTCACAAGACAGTACAGTAATATGGTTCTCACAAGACAGTACAGTAATATGGTCCTCACAAGACAGTACAGTATTATGGTCCTCACAAGACAGTACAGTAATATGGTCCTCACAAGACAGTACAGTAATATGGTCCTCACAAGACAGTACAGTAATATGGTCCTCACAAGACAGTACAGTAATATGGTCCTCACAAGACAGTACAGTAATATGGTTCTCACAAGACAGTACAGTAATATGGTTCTCACAAGACAGTACAGTAATATGGTTCTCACAAGACAGTACAGTACAAGAGTTTGTTTCACTTGTATTTATATTTGTCATTGTACTTTTGCCCTTCCTCAATATCAACATAAAAATTACTCTGCACACGTCTAGTAATTGGACGAGTGATGGTGAATGCGCTTCCTTATATCACTATTTCAGTAGTAGACGGCCGATGTGTTCAATAAAAGTGCCGATTCATATTCAATAAAAATACTGATTCACATTTCTGCATTTAAGGCTTTGTAAGGTGATGGTGTTTGCCACGTCCACGTGTGGCCACCACCCTCGTCACAGCTTGATTACCGGGTGTTAATTAACACCTGGAAGAAGGTATTACAGCCCTGGGTTGCTCACGGAGCTCCCCCATTTCCTCCGCTACACCTGGAAGTAGGAATTAGTCTGCGTGTCACCCCCACGGAGCACCCAACCCTCCACAGCTTCCTCACCCATAAAACTGCCCCACTGGCTGGGCGGTCAATACACCCAGCTGCTGCCACGGTGGAGGATACTAAAGTTAATCACTCCAGCGCTCCCTCTCCGTCCCTCCTAATTCTGTAAAGTCATTATCATTATTAAACAGTATCAACATCATTATAATTACCCTTACTTCCATCACCAACATATCCACGTGTCTGGATATGCGTGGGTATGTTTTTGCGTAACTGAAGGTTGACAGTCATGCACAGTAGCAAGGAGCTGCTCACAGTGTGTATCTGTCTTGACAACCTATACTTCTCCTTCCTGGGAGAAAATCTGATTGAATCCCATTTCACAGACGCTGTATGATCCCTATGGGTTTAGCATTTCCCCAGCAATGAAATTAAGAATATAATAGAAAGGTCAAAAAATTGTTTTATGAGAACAGATTACATTACATAAAAGGTGATATGAAAAAGACCTGGAAAACCCTATCTGAAATTCTAGGAACTAAAAAGACATCCAAAAACAAAACAATCAAAATAACAAAATCAGATGAACCTCTACTCCCACCAACTGAAACAGCAAACAGACTCAATGTTTTCTTCTCCATCATAGGAAAGAATCTAGCGAGCAAAATCCCAAGCTCAAACACCCGTCCATCAGACTACCTCACGGGTACCTACCCAAATACACTATTCCTAGCTCCAATCACCCCAACAGAAGTCTCGTTAATCATCAACACCCTTACAAACAAGGCAGGAGATATAAATAACTTACCACCTTTTATGTACAAGAAAGCTTCTCAGGTACTGTCACCAATTATTGCAACACTCTTTAACAAATCCATCGAATCCTCCACCTTCCCATCAGTTCTTAAAATAGCAAGGATGACCCCGATTCACAAACGAAGAGATCAAACAGACTTGAATAACTATAGACTAATATCTAACTTACTTCTGCTCTCTAAAATCTTTGAAAAACTAATTCATAGGCAGATCTATTCCTTCCTCGTCTCTCAAGACATATTCAACCTCTCTCAGTTTGGATTCAGGACTAATAAAGCACAAATGATGCTATTATACACATGCTAGAACTAATATACACTGATCTCGAGAAGAAAGAAGTCCCACTTGGAATCTTTATTGATTTACAGTCGACCATGAATTGCTGCACATTAAATTAACACACTATAGTATAAGAGGGGACTCCCTTAACTACCTAAAGGCATACCTTTGTAACAGAAGCCAATATGTGTGCACAAATGGAGCTAACTCTTCTACACAACCAATTACAGTTGGGATCCCACAAGGAAGTGTAGTTGGCCCTCTCCTCTTTCTCATTTACATCAATGACCTACCGAATGCATCTCAACTACTCAAACCCATATTATTTGCAGATGACACAACATGCGTCTTTTCTAACCCAAACCCAGTCATACTGACCAACGCTGTTAATGCTGAATTGCAGAAAATATCTACATGGATGATTAACAAGCTTACACTCAGTACTGACAAAACCTATTTCATTTAGTTTGGAACAGAGCCACAAATGTTCCACTTAACATAGCGCAAAACGGATCACCCATCACAAGACGCACAGAGGGAAAATTCTTAGGAATCCAACTTGACAATAGCCTTAAATTCCAGACCCATATACAACAAATTTCCAAGAAAAACTCTAAGACAGTAGGCATACTATCAAAGATACTGTACTATGTTCTACAATCAACTCTCCTTACACTGTATTACTCACTCATATACCCTTATCTCACCTATGGAATTTGTGCATGGGGATCAACAACATTAAATCACCTAAGACCACTAATAACCCAGCAAAAGGCTGCAGTCAGAATGATAACAAATTCCCACTCCAGACAGCATACTCCATCAATATTCAAAGGTCTAAAACTAACCATACCCCGGCCGGGATTGAACCCGCGGTCAGAGAGTCTCAAAACTCCAGCCCGTCGCATTAGCCACTAGACCAGCTAGCCACAATAAGATTCGTCCAACTAGGTATATTTCTACACCATAGGAAGGTTAGCACAGGCACCACTGTGACCACAAATGCAAGTTTTTACAGACGAATCTCCAGCTAGCGTGGCCGTGACGAACTCTAGCTCAAGTCCCTTCACTGCCGTCAACATGACTCACGACTGGCTGGAGTTTTGAGACTCGCTGACCGCGGGTTCAATCCCGGCCGGGGTATGGTTTGTTTGCAATCGTGTCATTACGATTTCGTGAGTCTAAAACTACTCACCGTAAAGAACATCCATACTTATTCTTGCGCCTACTACATACATAGAACACTATACTCAAGCATCAACCCTTCACTCAAACTTCTCCTCACCATCTAAATAAGACGCATGACCATAACACAAGACACAGATCACTTTTCGATGTATCCTGTGTCCACATCACACTATGTAAGAACTCTATGCACATAAAGGGCCCCAAAATTTGGAACTCATTACCAGTAAATACTTAAGTAACCCGGTCTGAACATCAGTTTAAGACTTCTCAAAAACCATCTACTCACTCTAAACTAAATATACAATACTCAGTACTTAAAGTTAGCAAAAAAACCTCCCAATTACCTAAATCTTAACATTTCAAAATTTACATACCTAAAGTTCATACATAACTTAAGACTACACTGAAGAAGATAAGCTGGGTCATGAGAGAAACATGTGTTGACCAGGGAAGATAAGCAGGGGTCATGAGAGAAACATGTGTTGACCAGGGAAGATAAACTGTGTCAAGAGAGAAACGCATGTTGACCAGGGAAGATAAGCTGGGTCACGAGAGAAATTTAGGAGACTTCTTCAGTCCTCAAAACTACTACTACCATCAATTATATCAAGTGATACCGAGAAGGTTATTAATAAAGACACAATATGTTGTTGATGCCATTTAATTTAGAAGCCGTTTCGCCCATCACTGACTATGAATTCTGAATTCCCAGCAGAGAACTGATAAAAGTACCTAGTGGACGAAACGTCTCCTCAATAAAATGTCATAATCAATATAGTAAGCCTTATTAACATGTCGAAAGAAATAATGCACTTGAACAAGACTTTAATGTCACTGAGAGGCGCACAGAAAAACGAACATTGTACATTGTGCATTACTTGGTACGCTATGTTGGTCTGGGTAGGCTCAAGCACTTTATGGGAAGTTACAAGGCGTCGTGGGGTCTTGACTGCTTATTCATTTTTCCACCCTCTTCAAATCCATCAGTATGTTCTGGAAAATTACGTCAATGACGTTCACAGAGGGCTCTAAATAAAATATTATCAGTGGGGGCATATACCGAGGCACTTGGTAGTATAAAATTCACTATAAATATTGCTTATTGACTGGCCGAGATGTTTTCGAATTGGGAAGTATTAAGGACGAATCCCATCGCCTGTTCCTATCTTTTCGCCTCATAAAGACCTGCCAAAAAGAGACCCCTTAGCGCCTGACAGTGTACCGTTATCCACGAACCTAATGTTTACCTCGCTGCCCTGTCTGATAGTGATTTCCATAAACGCTACACAAAATAAAATGAGAGGATCCTCAAGCTGAACACTATTCGACGAAGTGGCCTAGTGCTCCCTAAAAGAAGCTTCGAATCCTTGCTGTATCCAGCTGGTTTCAGCTGGATAGAAGGGAAGGAGATTAGACAAGTCTAAAAAACTCTCAATACCACGTTTATTATTAATAAACTGAAGGGATTCTTCAAGTCTAATTTTTCTACCTCTTTATATTCGGGTAGATTATTGATAGATGTCATTGCCGAGTAAGCCGCTACTTCACTGTCCTGGAGGGACCGTAAAGGCAACTAACTTGGTTTGCTCAAAGTATCATGGCTGCCTCCTCAAGGATAGGTCAGACAGCTGCTTTAGCAGCCGACCGTCTCTCACCAAGATGCAATCACCCGAAAGAGGACAGACATACACCATCATTTATTCAGACATCACAGTTCGAATGATCCTGAACTGCAACATCCACAAACCATAAGTGTGCAGGCACTAATTCCCACCTTTAGAATTCAAGTCCGGGTAACAGATATCCCTGAATACCCTCATAAATGTTATCTTACACTCCAATATCTCGTCAAGTCCTACAATTAACTTGTCTCCACTTCGATCTAACACGATCCCTCAAAAACCTACCGCTCAAAAACCTCTATGTCTTCCCTCCATCCCTTTTTGAGAAAACCCCTACCAATCTTTCCTTTCGTTTCGTATTTATGCACCCTCTTGTTCAGCCTATCCTGTTCCATCTTTTTTTTTAATTACCACACCACCTCAACATCTCCTTCCTCTGAATTATAACTTTCGAAGCCCTACAATATTGTGTAATTTACATCCTTCTAATTTTTTGCATAATATTCACACTACATATTAACGTCTCACTGCCTCTGGGATCTCCCTCGCTGAAACATTTAAATGCTCATGCATCACAGTCCTATAAAAGTGATGGCACCATTGTATATATATATATATATATATATATATATATATATATATATATATATATATATATATATATATATATATTCAATGTACGTTTTCACGAGGGAAGATGTAAGGAAAGGAAAAGGGAGTGGGAAAGGAAAAAGAGCTGGGGAAAACATGGAAAAGGGGCAAAGGTAGGGGTTAGAGGATTGAGAGTAGAGGACAGGGGTAGATAGAGGAGAGGGTAGAAAGAAGTGAGGGAGGGGAAATAAGTGCTGGCAACAACTAATGAGCCACCCAGAAGACACGTTAAGAATCTATGTCTTCGAAATTTCTAAATTATTTTTTTATTAACCCATCGGCCGTTTAACACTAATGCAGGGTGGCCCGAAAAAGAAAAAACGCCATCATTATTCACTCCATCACTGTCTTGCCAGAGCCGCGTTTACACTAGAGTTATAAAACTGCAACATTAACACTCCTCCTTCAGAGTGCAGACACTGTACTTCCAATCTGCAGGACTCAAGTCCGGCCTGCCGGTTTCCCTGACTCTCTTCATATTACTTTGGTCATACTCCAACAGCACGTCAAGTCCTAAAAACCATTTGTCTCCAATCGCTCCTAACACGTTCACGCATGCTTGCTGAAAGTCCAAGCCCCTCGCACACAAAACCTTCTTTACCCCTCCCTCCAACCTTTCCTAGGCTGACCTCTACCCCGCCTTCCCTCCACTACAGATTTATACATCTCGAAGTCATTCTATTTTGTTGCCTCCAGCCTTCTCCTTCTTTCAACATTCATCACCCATGCTTCACACCCATATAAGAGCGTTGGTATAACTATACTCTCATACATTCCCCTCTTTGCTTCCATGGACAATGTTGTCTCCACCGACTCCCCAGTGCACTTCTCACCTTTTTTCCCTCGTCAATTCTATGATTCACTTCATCTTCCATAGACCCATCTGCTGACACGTCCACTCCTAAACATCTGAATACATTCACCTCCTTCATACTCTCTTCCTCCAACCTGATATCCAATCTTTCGTTACCTAAGATTTTTGTTATCACCTTACTTTTTTCAATGTTCACTTTCAATTTTCTTCTTTTACATACCCTACCAAACTCAACCACCAACCTCTGCAACTTCTCTTCAAAATCTCTCAAAAAGCACAGTGTCATCAGCAAAGAGCAACTGTGACAATTCCCACTTTGGGTTTAATTCTTTATCTTTTAACCCCAAACCTCTTGCCAACACCCGAGTATTCACTTCTCTTACAACCTCATCTATAAATATATTGAACAACCACGGTGACATCACACTTCTTTGTCTAAGGCCTACTTTTACTGGGAAATAATCTCCCTCTCGCCTACATACTCTAACCTGAGTCTCACTATCCTCGTAAAAACTTTCCACTGCTTTCAATAACCTACCTCCTATTCCATACATTTGCAACATGTGCCACATTGCCTCCTATCCACCCTGTCATAAGCTTTTTCCAAATCCATAAATGCCACAAAAACCTCGTTTCACTGTAAACAGTTGGTCTACATCCCCCCCCCACCTCACCTTAAGCCTACTTGTTAGTCTGCTATTCTACTCTCCGTCACTAAATTATAGGTATGAAAATATTACAGTATTTATGCCTACACAACACAACACACACACACACACACACACACACACACACACACACACACACACACACACACACATTACATTTACAGAAGAGTAAATTTTATTTTTCACGTTTTACGAATATACTTTATATCTGTGGTAAAATATTGTTGAGTTTAATTCAATGAGGTACTAGATAAGCTTAATTCAATAAAGTACCAGTTCTTGAGTTTAAGAGAACCACCGTTTATGGACCAATTGCATAATAATAAATCAAGAGAGACTGGTTTATGGTTGTCATATATTCAGAGAGGAAAACTTTTATTACCTTCACTGTCAACTAAGATATTTGTATTGCAAGTCTCTCCGTCACTCACACCCTTGTATTTATCCTCAAGTCGCGCTGCTCTTTCTGATCTAGTTCAGAACTAGTTGCCGGAGGCTCATAAGCCAGTCCTCACACACACACACACACACACACACACACACACACACACACACACACACACACACACACACACACACACACACACACACACGCACGCACACACACACACAAATATTCAAGAGACATAAGAAAATACATTATTTTTTCAAGGTCCAGAAGAGCGAATTAGATGAAGTAGCGGTGGAAGCATGTTCTTGGTTACCTTCACCTATATGCACTAGTACAACTAGCTGAGTACACTCACAACCCTTAAAAGGACTGAAGGACCTGGAAAAATTGATAACGACGTGCAAAATACTCAAGAGGACTTGGAAATATGAAAAGGTTTAAACTGTGAGAAACTGAGAACGGGTATAAGAGGTTTTAAAGAAATGAGACACAGGGATGCCAGGAAGTAATTTTTTCAACTCGGTAAGCGGAATGATCTGGACACAGTAGTAGTGGAGATCCATACATAGGTATAATACATAGGTATAATAAAGCGCACGACACTAAGAGTGAACCAGGAAACGAGGAGGGCCAAGAGCTGAGACTCAACCTCTCTAACCACCAACAGGGTGAGTACACTCACGAATACTTTATAATACAAACTCTTGATTGCAGATCACCGGGAAAAAAACCTCAGTTGCATATAAAATGTTTAAATTCAGACAATGTTAATTCACAAGAACTTACCATTTAATGTCTCTAAAAAAAATAAACTATGATTTTCTGAACAGCTTGGGAAATAATACCGAGCAGCCTCAACAGCCATCAATGTGTAATATGTTAATAAAGAAAAATTAGCTATGCGCTCATAATTCTGCATCATTCTTCCTCGCTGTAATTTTATCAAGTGTTGCCTAGAGTCGCTGATCTATCAGAACACAGCATACGTTAACTGTAACCAATCACAAGTTTGTTTTAAGCCTTGAGCAATGCGCACACAATCAGTTTTGTACATAAATGTCGACCTGTCTCAATACAAAGATATTTTATAGTCTGTTTGATTAAGAAGCAACAGCAGCAAAATGTAAACACAGCACTGATGCATGGAATATTATAAAGTAGTTAAAGTCTCGACGTACGTACAAGTACGTACGTGTGTGTGTGTGTGTGTGTGTGTGCGCGCACACACACACACGCACACGCACAAGCACATACACATACATACACACACACACACACACACACACACACACACACACACACACACACACACACACACACACACACAAACACATGTACGTGTTACTACAAGAAATCAGGAGATATGATCACAACATATTAAATAGTGTTATATGTGGAGAGGCTGGTGAAAGCTTCTCTATATCTTCTGACACAGTACTCTACACCGCTTTAACTTCACTTAACACTATATTTCGGGGAAATCACACACTAGGGAAAATTACACAAGAAAGAAATACAAATATTTATTATTTATACACCAGTAACCTGGTGTAAAACACCTTTTACACCAGGTTACTGAGAGAGAGTAACAGAATACTACAGCGAAGGTTTTAATACGAAGTTTGATAAAGCCCTGGTAGCGATCAGTAAAGAGGATGGGCCAGGAGCTATGAATCGACCCATGCAAACAAAAATAGGCGAGTACAAATAGGTGAGTGCACACACACACACACACACACACACACACACACACACACACACACACACACACACACACACACACACACACACAAGGAAGACCGCCGACGGAGTTTTGACTCGGGGGTCAAAGGCTGCAAACCTCACTCAAGAAAAAGGATCTTGGGTTGAGTATCATACCGATCACATCCTCTGAGGTGCATATCAACCAAATAATTGCTGCAGCATATGAGCGCCTGGCAAACCTAAGAATAGTGTTTCGTCATTTAAGTAAGGATTCATTCAAGACGCTACACCGTGTACGTTAGGCCCATATTGGAGTATGCAGCACCAGAATAGAACTTACACCTGGTTAAGCACGTCTAGAAATTAGAGAAAGCTCAGAGGTTTGCAACAAGCCTAGTCCTACGAGGAGAGGTTATGGGAACTCAACCTCATGACACTGGAGGACAGAAGGGATACGGAAGGGGAAGGGGTTCATAATAACGACGTATAAATTTAATACCGAGAGGAGTTGATAATGTGAACAGGGCCAGAATGTTTTCGATATGGGTTAAAGGAACATGAGAGCATAACTAGAAATTGAAAACTCAGACGAACCATACGGATGTTAGGATATTTCTTACGCCTTAGGGTTGTCAGGAAGTGGAACAATCTGGAAAGTGTAGTAGTAGAGGCGGGATCCAAACGTAGCTTTAAGAAGAAATACGATACGGCTCTTGGAGCCGGGAGAGTTGACCTAGTAGCGACCAGCGAAGAAGCTGAGCTAGAAGCTGTGAATCGACCCCAGCAGGCACATATTGGTGAATACAAATCAGTGAGTACACACATTCTGCACCCACACTAACACCCATGACTCACGAAATCGTAATAACACGATTTCAAACACCCAGTTTGCCCCTCCGCCCTCCTACTCTGCCACCTCCTTCTGTCAACCATTTGAGACTAGGGACTTGTTAGCCATCGGTGAGCAGTTCACTCTGGAAGAAGCAACAAAAATAACCTTCCTTTGTGCCTGAAAGTCAAAATAATTTCGGACAGAGGAATGAGATGAGTATTCTTGAACGGATATGCAACGTTCCACCCCAGCAGAGAAACTGTCAGCTGGACTTCACAAGTTTCAGGAAAGAGTGACTATGACAGGGTGCCCACGATGCCCAGGGGCAGGGCAGGAGACGGAGCGTGAAAGCTAAACTGGCATTTCCAGAAATAATCTCGGAGAGGCAACTTAAAGTCATCGAAAAAGAGATTATGCACGAGACATGTTAAACGTGAAAAATTTCCTCTCGTGATGCAGATGGATTGGTATATCAGGTTGTGCTGGACAAAGACGGAGGAGGCAGAAGTAGGAAGCAACCACCATGAGATAAGAAGGCAGGCTGCTCTCTTAAAACTGAACTTTTATGAGAGACACGAGTGTGAGTAGTGCAAGTGGTGTGTGACTCTTAGGGAGGTGATGGACCAAGGTAGAGTACCTCCTTACTGACGCCCTCCCTCCCTTCCTCCTTCACACTACACCACTCCATGCCATACAAACACGCCACTCCATGCCATTCAACCACGCCACTCCATGCCATACAACCCTACCACTCCAACTCATACAACAACGCTACTCCACGCCATACAACCACGCCACTCCATGCCAAATAACCACGACACCACCTCATACAACCACGCCACCCCCATATAACGCCACTCCACGCCATACAACCACGCCACTCCATGCCATACAACCACGACACTCCACCCCATACACCCACGTCACTCCATGAGATACAACTACGCCACTCCCCATACAACCACGCCACTCCACGTCATACAACCACGTCACTCCACGCCATACAAGAACGCCACTCCATCCCATACAACCACGCCATTCCACCCCGTACAACCACGCCACATAACTCCACGCCATACAACCACGCCACTCCATGATATACATCCAAGCCACACAACTACGTCACTACCCGCCAAACAAACAAGTCTTACCTACAAATCCACCGGACTTTTCAAAATTTCAGCAATTGTAACAGACTATTTTTCCACATATGTGTGTGTGTACACCTATATGTGGTTGCAGGGGTCGAGTCTCTGCCTCTGGCCTCGCCTCTTCGCTGGTGGCTACTAGGTTGACTCTCTCCTGGTTACGAGAGCCGTATCATCCCTCTACTTAAAACTATGCATGGATTGTGCTTCTACCATTTTCGTTCTCTAGGTCGTTCCACCTCCTGACTACTCTAAGGCTGAAAAAATACTTCCTAACATCCCTATGACTCAACTGCGTTTTCAACTTCCAGCTGTGCCAGTGTGTTCCTGTTTCCCATCTCTAACAATGTGTCCCTATTTACCCTATCAACTCCTTTCAACATTTTGTACGTTATATCACCTCCAGTCTTTCTGTCCTCCAGTGTGTGTGTACTCACCTAGTTGTACTCACCTAGTTGAGGTTGCGGGGGTCGAGTCCGAGCTCCTGGCCCCGCCTCTTCACTGATCGCTACTAGGTCACTCTCCTTGAGCCGTGAGCTTTATCATACCTCTGCTTAAAGCTATGTATGGATCCTGCCTCCACTACATCACTTCCCAAACTATTCCACTTACTGACTACTCTGTGGCTGAAGAAGTACTTCCTAACATCCCTGTGATTCATCTGTGTCTTCAGCTTCCAACTGTGTCCCCTTGTTACTGTGTCCAATCTCTGGAACATCCTGTCTTTGTCCACCTTGTCAATTCCTCTCAGTATTTTGTATGTCGTTATCATGTCCCCCCTATCTCTCCTGTCCTCCAGTGTCGTCAGGTTGATTTCCCTTAACCTCTCCTCGTAGGACATACCTCTTAGCTCTGGGACTAGTCTTGTTGCAAACCTTTGCACTTTCTCTAGTTTCTTTACGTGTTTAGCTAGGTGTGGGTTCCAAACTGGTGCCGCATACTCCAATATGGGCCTAACGTACACGGTGTACAGGGTCCTGAATGATTCCTTATTAAGATGTCGGAATGCTGTTCTGAGGTTTGCTAGGCGCCCATATGCTGCAGCAGTTATTTGGTTGATGTGCGCTTCAGGAGATGTGCCTGGTGTTATACTCACCCCAAGATCTTTTTCCTTGAGTGAGGTTTGTAGTCTCTGGCCCCCTAGACTGCCCTTCCCCAATCTTCATGACTTTGCACTTGGTGGGATTGAACTCCAGGAGCCAATTGCTGGACCAGGTCTGCAGCCTGTCCAGATCCCTTTGTAGTTCTGCCTGGTCTTCGATCGAGTGAATTCTTCTCATCAACTTCACGTCATCTGCAAACAGGGACACAAATACCAGAAACAGCACTGGTCCTAGGACTGACCCCTGTGGGACCCCGTTGGTCACAGGTGCCCACTCTGACACCTCGCCACGTACCATGACTCGCTGCTGTCTTCCTGTCAAGTATTCCCTGATCCATTGTAGTGCCTTCCCTGTTATCGGTCGAGACTCAGCTCCTGGCCCGCCTCTTCACTGATCGCTACTAGGTTCTCTCCCTCTCTGCTTCCTGAGCTTTGTCATACCTCTTCTTAAAACTATGTATGGTTCCTGCCTCCACTACTTCACTCGCTAGGCTATTCCACTTCCTGACGACTTTATTACTGAAGAAATACTTCCTAACCTCCCTGTGACTCGTCTGAGTCTTCAGCTTCCAATTGTGACCCCTTGTTTCTGTGTCCCCTTTCTGGAACATCCTGTCTGTCCACCTTGTCTATTCCCCGCAGTATCTTGTATGTCGTTATCATGTCTCCCCTGACCCTTCTGTCCTCCAGTGTCGTCAGTCCGATTTCCCTCAACCTTTCCTCGTACGACATTCCCCTGAGCTCTGGAACTAGCCTTGTTACAAACCTTTGTACTTTCTCTAACTTCTTGACGTGCTTGATCAGGTGTGGGTTCCAGACTGGTGTTGCATACTCCAGTATGGGCCTAACATACACAGTGTACAGTGTCTTGAACGATTCCTTATTAAGGTATCGGAAAGCTATTCTCAGGTTTGCCAGGCGCCCGTATGCTGCAGCAGTTATTTGGTTGATGTGTGCCTCCGGTGACGTGCTCGGTGTTATGGTCACCCCAACATCTTTCTCCCTGAGTGAGGTCTGTAGTCTTTGTCCACCTAGCCTATACTCTGTCTGCGGTCTTCTTTGCCCCTCCCCAATCTTCATGACTTTGCATTTGACAGGGTTGAATTCGAGAAGCCAGTTTCTGGACCACGTGTCCAGCCTGTCCAGGTCTCTTTGCAGTCCTGCCTCGTCCTCATCCGATTTAATTCTTCTCATCAGCTTCACATCATCTGCGAATAGGGACACTTCAGAGTCTATTCCTTCCATCATGTCGTTCGCATGTATCAAAAATAGCACTGGTCCTATAACTGACCCCTGTGGGACCCCGCTCGTCACAGGCGCCCACTGTGATAACTCTTCACGTACCATGACTCGTTTTTGCCTCCCTGTCAGGTATTCCCTGATGCATGGCAGTGCCCTCCCAATTATATGCACCCTCCAGCTTCTGCACTAATCTCTTGTGAGGAACTGTGTCAAAGGCCTTCTTGCAGTCCAGGAAAATGCAATCAATCCACCCCTCTCTCTCGTGTCTTACTTCTGTTACCTTGTCATAAAACTCCAAAAGGTTTGTGACACAGGATTTGCCTTCCATGAACCCATGCTGGTTTTCATTTATAATCTTGTTCCATTCCAGGTGTTCCACCGCTCTCCTGATAATCTTCTCCATGACTCTGCATACTATACAAGTCAGAGACACAGGTCTGTAGTTTAGTGCCTCGTTTCTGTTTCCTTTCTTAAATATGGGGACTACATTTGCTGTCTTCCATTTCTCAGGTAGTTGCCCAGTTTCAAGGGATGTGTTGAAGATTGAGGTTAGGGGCACGCACAGCATCTCTGCTCCTTCTCTAAGGACCCACGGGGAGATGTTGTCCGGTCACATCGTGTGTGTGTGTGTGTGTGTGTGTGTGTGTGTGTGTGTGTGTGTGTGTGTGTGTGTGTGTGTGTGTGTGACCATTATATTTGCTAATATACTTTAATAAAAGAAATAGGCTGTTCAAGTTCTTTACCATAATTTTAAATTTTAAATTTTCAGTTACTACTGTCATGTACGTAATTTTTAATTGTTAAAAAATAATTATAACATCAAATAAATATTATTATACGAGTATTTTGCGTATTATTTTAATGCTTAATATGACTGCAAATTATACAGGCTTTTATTATCTTAAATGATTTCTGATTATGTCTTCATCAGACAACTAAACATGCAAGCTTCTCTCTTTTATGTGCGGGTTATTTGTGTATCGTTCCAGTCACGGAATTGTGCCTTTTTTTGTTATTTATAGATTAGGAATATTTTTTTTCAATTTATGAGGCTCATGGAGGTGTCTTTAATTAATAATGACATTGGCATCTCAAAGAAATTACGCTATTTAATTTTTAATATCCCTGGGGTTATTTAGTACTTGACCTCCCTGCGTTATTTAATATTTAACTGTCCCTGGGGTTATTTAATACTTGACCTCCGTGGGTTTTTAATATTTAAGCACCCCTGGGATTAATTAATACCTGATCTCCCTGGGTTATGTAATATTTAAAGTCCCCTGGAGTTATTTAAATCTCGAACTTCCTGGGTTATACACATATAACCCGCACATAGGAGAGAGGCGCTTACGACGACGTTTCGGCCCGACTTGCACCATTTACAAAGTCACAGTGTGACTTTGTAAATGGTCACAGTCGGACCGAAACGTTGTCGTAAGCTCCTCTCTACTATGTGCGGGTTATTTGTGAATTGTTCCAGTCACGGTATTGTGCCTTTTTGTTATTCCTGGGTTATTTAATACTTAACCTCCACAGTTATTTAATACTTAACTTCCCTGGGTTATTTAATATTTAACCTCCTTGGGTTATTTAATACTTGACCTCCCTGGGTTATTTAATACTTGTTCTCCCCGGGGCATTTAATACTTGACCTCCCTGGGATGTTTAATACTTGACCTCCTTGGGATATTTAATGCTTAACCTCCCTGGGCTTTTAATTCTTAACTTCCCTGGGTTACTCAATACTTTACCCCCTTGGGTTATTTAAAACCTACTGAACAATAGGCTTTCCCTTAAGTGGTAACATAAACACATATGCAGTTTAATGTGATCCTTTATTGACAACGTTTCGCCCACACAGTGGGCTTTTTCAAGTCACAAATAGATCTGTTTGTGACTTGAAAAAGCCCACTGTGTGGGCGAAACGCTGTCAATAAAGGATCACATTAAACTGCATATGTGTTTATGTTTCCATTGTGTCGGTATTTTATACCATTTATTTTCATCTTTCCCTTAAGTATTGAACATAACCATAATTTACGAATATGAAGTACACTAAAAGAAAGTATCGGTATCGGTCAAAAATTGAATATTGATATCGGATTTTTTTTAGTACTGTCCCATCCCCGGTTTCTTTTCTGGCATGTATGGTGGATAACTTTCACTCAAGTCCCATTCATTTTAGCTATTCATTCGTTATATTACTGAAGTCTACGACTGTTTTTATCATATCTCATACATCATCGTCCAATTTTTGTAGTTTTCACTCTCTACCTAATTTACATATGTAAAATAAAAAAAACCAGTTCTATATAAACTGCAATAATTCAGCCACTTGCTTTTATATCTAAATAATATCTTGTTACGAATTTTATTTGAATAATTAATAATTTCGTGAGGCCAAATTTTAATGTTAAGATTAAAATCTCTGATTACTAAAAAATCTCTGATCACATTACTAATGTGACGGTGATGATGATGATCATGTTCCAGCACGCAACATGATCATTAATGTGATGATCATGATCATGTTGCAGCACGCAACATGATCATTAATGTGATGGTGACGTCACTGCAGCACGCAATATAAAAATCATAATTAATGTGATGGTGGTGATGATCATGTTGCATCACGCCTCTGGCAAGATGTGCTAAAAATGATGATAATAATAATGCTAATTATAATAGATGATCCAATTTTTTTATCAATAATTTTACCTCTAAAGAAACTAATTTTAGAAACGTTTTGCGTCAGTAATAATGAACCATTTCTGTAACCTGCTTTCTTAATACCCGAGAATATTATTGAATTACTCAAACAAAAACGTCGGAGGGATAAAAAAAAAATACTCCATTATATATAAACCTGATATTATGTTTTTTAATTTGTATAGCATGGATGCTATAATAATAATAAAGATAGCTTTTCTGCATGAGTTGGCATCCTATGTCTTTAAATTTCTCAGACATTGTACGTCTTACAATGAGGATGGGCCAGAAAGGTAATGCGTTATTATCCTTGCGTTCCACTTATAACCTGGTCCTTAACAACAAATTAACTTTATTGTAGAAACGAAAATTCCTCAAGATTTCATTCTACACTGAGAATGTCTTCACACAGCTACATCATGCCAGTTGGTTTAAAACTAAAAAAGTAGAATGAGATAGAGTGTATTGTAAGCAAACACACAGCGGCTTAAGAGCAAGTGTGATAAGAGTTCATGAGGTAACACATGCTGATTGAAAGCTGCGAGGGTAGGGCCAGGAGTTGGGCCTCAACCACCGCAGGCACACCTCTCACAGTCGTACGCAATCTCCTCCACTATAATTTCAACAAATCAAACTAATTCGCTCCAGTAGGTAACTGGTGTCATAGCGTCAGCTACAACCACGTACTAATTCTATAAATTCCATCATGATTGATTTTAAATGAACCAATAGCCTCAAATAGTGAAGAAAATGTTATTATCTGAAAATATATACTTAGAGGATAATTCAGTGTGGTAGCATTGATTCTCAGATCTTAAATCTCTGGAGCGAGACTGAATAGTTATCTAGATCAATTGGAGATGCTGAACAAAGTCATCTGAAAATTTTCAACAAGTCTCTCGGAAATTCATGAATTTACAGACAAATAGCGAATGAAGAACAGAACCAAAATCAGACAGACCTTTCCTACAAAACATCTAATAAGAAATAAGAAAACAAACTTAACTACTTAAGTATACATGACGAATCAACGACAATAAAAGTAAAAAACAAAACAGATATGTCATCAATGACAAAACCTGCAACACATCAATGAACACAAAAAAAAAATCAATTGCAAACCAATACCAGATAAATTCAATGGATGTGTGATCAAGGCATGTATCCGCAGCAGCAAATACTAGAGTATTTCAAAAGATAAACTATTTTAGGAAATAGACCCTTCAAGTACTCCCACTTTCACTACTCTTGTGTCAAGAAGTGGGTGTGTGTTGGAACACTGAATCAGTTTGTTACATAGGAAAGTATGAAGTGAGGTGTGAGTACGTGGGGGTGAAATGGAGGATAGCGGGAGAGAGTTGGAGGGTTGTGGGAGCATGATGGAAAGATCTGGGAGTGAATTGGAGAGCTGTAGGAATGAATTGGAGGTTTTGGGGGCTAATCACGAAAGGGGGGTTTATGGAAAAAATGTTGAGGGGATAAGGGGGAGAGAGAGAGAGAGAGAGAGAGAGAGAGAGAGATCGGTGGGTTGCTTCCTGTAAGGGAAACGCTGATACTCTCAAAGATCTTAAGTTGTAATCGAAATTCACAGAAATTTTGGGTCATACCTACATTTCAGATTTTTTATAAGTTAGTTTTTGCTCATTATAACAAAAAAATCTCATACAAAAAAGAGGTTATTAATCTATTGCCTTTGTGCAATATAAGAAAACCTTCAATAAACTACAAATTTTCAAACTGGGGCTTCACTTAAAAACAAAAACAAAAGTTTCCGGAACTGAATTCAAATCCAAACAATCCAGCAAATTCTCTAGGATTATGAAACGTGTCTACGGACTTTGGATAATATATTCCTATAAATTTATGTTCAAAATTGCAGAGAAAGATTTCTCCCAAAAATAAAAGACTGTCAAGAAAAGAATAACAAGGCACAATACCGTGACTGGAACAAAACACAAATAACCCGCACACTGTGACGATGTTTCAGTCCTACTTGGAGTATTAAAATATGGTCCATGAGAGGGCTGTGATTTTTAATTATAATACGAATCTTTGTTGATATATTTTTCACCAAGCTGAACTTTTAAAGTAATGCAAAAATTATTTATTGAATTATACCACATAAAGCAAAAAACTATTGAAAACCTGACACGATTCCACGCTAGGAATCTCAATAAACAATGACGACAATACCAACAACACAACTGTGTCCACACGAGGATATTCAACAGACATTGATGACAATACCAGTAACACAAAGAACAACACGTCGATAACAAGCCACAAAATATACAACAAACTTTGTGTCAAAACCACCAATATATCAGTCAAAGCAAGAAAAAAAACTTCATCCATGACAAAGTAAACTGAACTTTGCGGTAAAATTCATCTAAATATCGACGATATTCAAATGACTGAAATACATATTTATTTTTTTTTATTATCACACTGGCCGATTCCCACCAAGGCAGGGTGGCCCGAAAAAGAAAAACTTTCACCATCATTCACTCCATCACTGTCTTGCCAGAAGGGTGCTTTACACTACAGTTTTTAAACTGCAACATTAACACCCCTCCTTCAGAGTGCAGGCACTGTACTTCCCATCTCCAGGACTCAAGTCCGGCCTGCCGGTTTCCCTGAACCCCTTCATAAATGTTACTTTGCTCACACTCCAACAGCACGTCAAGTATTAAAAACCATTTGTCTCCATTCACTCCTATCAAACACGCTCACGCATGCCTGCTAGAAGTCCAAGCCCCTCGCACACAAAACCTCCTTTACCCCCTCTCTCCAACCTTTCCTAGGCCGACCCCTACCCCGCCTTCCTTCCACTACAGACTGATACACTCTTGAAGTCACTCTGTTTTGCTCCATATTTATATGTAAAATAATCTGAATATCCGTACTAGATAAACACCTCAGGATATAAAAAAATAAATGAACTCAAAATATTGAATATTTGAACCAAAATACTGAACATTAGTATCAAAATTGAACATTAGAATCACAAGGTTGAAAACTCTGAGTATTATCAAGAACTTTCATAAGAAACTTAATAACCCCGCCTTAGTCAGGTAGATAAAGGTAGTTTGGTAGACGAACGTAGTCAGGTACATGAACGTGGTCGAGTAGAAAGCATTTTCAGGCATAACTAATGGATACCTGGAACTCCGTGGAACTCCACACCCAAGCACCTTAAACCCAAGCACTTTAAACCCAAGCACTTTAAACCCAAGCACTTTAAACCCAAGCACTTTAAACCTAAGCGCCTTAAACCCAAGCACCTCCAGACGCACTCAGTTCATGAATAAAACCTTACGGATACTGAGAAGCCAACTATAATTGAAGCCAAAAGTTGCACACGCCGTCGAACTTGAAGCTATAATTGACCACTATTAAGTATCAGTTCAAAAAATGAATAGAACACTGAATCAGAATCAATACCAATTAAGTTATATATCAAATTACATCACTGATACGAAAAACTACATAAGGGCAAAAATTGCAGGAAACAATCATTCACTGATCTTGAGAGAGCTATTTTGACTTTTTTTTTTTATAGGTCATTAAAAGTAATTGACAAGTTAGCCCTAAGACAGGAAAAAAACATGCTTGGAGGCAATTTATACACCTTTCCCCTAGAAGCCTTGAATTCTCCAAGCACCGTATATTGTATATGTTGTCCGCCTTATAATGATACACTCAAGAGTCAAGACACATGACCCAGCAGAGTACATGCTGTTGCTGCTGGCAACCTTATAATTCTACAGGTCAAGGAGTCCTGGTTATCGTAAAAGAGATAAGATGCTGACCTAAAATATTTGCAAGCTAATTTTTTTTACAATAATTATCAAATAATTATTTTTATTAAAAAGCATGCCTATACACGTCAGTGTCAGAGGCCTCCAGCTGTGACCCTATTGTTCCTTCCAAATGATTGTGCTCATTCTTTACACGAGTTAATATGTAAAGTTTGTAGTGTACCACGTTCCTTTAAGACGTCATATCACTTCTCAGGCCTAATACCAGTATCCAGAATAGTTTTCAAGTGGAAATTATAGAAAGATGCTGGTGCGCTGTTTATGAGGGAGGATGCTAGTGTACTGTTTGTGAGGGAGGATGCTGGTGTACTGTGTTGGTCAGGGAGGATACTAGTGTACTGTTTGTGAGGGAGGATGCTGGTGTACTGTGTTGGTCAGGGAGGATACTAGTGTACTGTTTGTGAGGGAGGATGCTGGTGCACTATGTTCGTCAGGGAGGATGCTGGTGTACCGTGTTGGTCAGGGAGGATGCTGGTGTACTGTGTTGGTCAGGGAGGATGTTGGTGTACTGTTTGTGAGGGAGGATGCTGGTGTACCGTGTTGGTCAGGGAGGATGATGGTGTACCGTGTTGGTCAGGGAGGATGCTGGTGTACCGTGTTGGTCAGGGAGGATGCTGGTGTACCGTGTTGGTCAGGGAGGATGCTGGTGTACTGTGTTGGTCAGGGAGGATGCTGGTGTACCGTGTTGGTCAGGGAGGATGCTGGTGTACTGTGTTGGTCAGGGAGGATGCTGGTGTACTGTGTTGGTCAGGGAGGATGCTGGTGTACAGTGTTGGTCAGGGAGGATGCTGGTGTACCGTGTTGGTCAGGGAGGATGCTGGTGTACTGTGTTGGTCAGTGAGGATGGTGGTGTACTGTGTTGGTCAGTGAGGATGGTGGTGTACTGTGTTGGTCAGTGAGGATGCTGGTGTACCGTGTTGGTCAGGGAGGATGGTGGTGTACTGTGTTGGTCAGTGAGGATGGTGGTGTACTGTGTTGGTCAGTGAGGATGGTGGTGTACCGTGTTGGTCAGTGAGGATGCTGGTGTACCGTGTTGGTCAGGGAGGATGCTGGTGTACTGTGTTGGTCAGGGAGGATGATGGTGTACTGTGTTGGTCAGGGAGGATGCTGGTGTACCGTGTTGGTCAGGGAGGATGCTGGTGTACTGTGTTGGTCAGTGAGGATGCTGGTGTACTGTGTTGGTCAGTGAGGATGGTGGTGTACTGTGTTGGTCAGTGAGGATGGTGGTGTACTGTGTTGGTCAGTGAGGATGGTGGTGTACTGTGTTGGTCAGTGAGGATGGTGGTGTACTGTGTTGGTCAGTGAGGATGGTGGTGTACTGTGTTGGTCAGTGAGGATGGTGGTGTACTGTGTTGGTCAGGGAGGATGGTGGTGTACTGTGTTGGTCAGGGAGGATGCTGGTGTACTGTTTGTGAGGGAGGATGCTGGTGTACTGTTTGTGAGGGAGGATGCTGGTGTACTGTTTGTGAGGGAGGATGCTGGTGTACTGTGTTGGTCAGGGAGGATGGTGGTGTACTGTGTTGGTTAGGGAGGATGCTGGTGTACTGTTTGTGAGGGAGGATGCTGGTGTACTGTGTTGGTCAGTGAGGATGGTGGTGTACTGTGTTGGTCAGGGAGGATGCTGGTGTACTGTGTTGGTCAGGGAGGATGCTGGTGTACTGTGTTGGTCAGGGAGGATGCTGGTGTACTGTGTTGGTCAGGGAGGATGCTGGTGTACTGTGTTGGTTAGGGAGGATGCTGGTGTACTGTTTGTGAGGGAGGATGCTGGTGTACTGTGTTGGTCAGGGAGGATGGTGGTGTACTGTGTTGGTCAGGGAGGATGGTGGTGTACTGTGTTGGTCAGGGAGGATGCTGGTGTACTGTGTTGGTTAGGGAGGATGCTGGTGTACTGTTTGTGAGGGAGGATGCTGGTGTACTGTGTTGGTCAGTGAGGATGGTGGTGTACTGTGTTGGTCAGGGAGGATGCTGGTGTACTGTGTTGGTCAGGGAGGATGCTGGTGTACTGTGTTGGTTAGGGAGGATGCTGGTGTACTGTTTGTGAGGGAGGATGCTGGTGTACTGTGTTGGTCAGGGAGGATGCTGGTGTACTGTGTTGGTCAGGGAGGATGGTGGTGTACTGTGTTGGTCAGGGAGGATGCTGGTGTACTGTGTTGGTTAGGGAGGATGCTGGTGTACTGTTTGTGAGGGAGGATGCTGGTGTACTGTGTTGGTCAGTGAGGATGGTGGTGTACTGTGTTGGTCAGGGAGGATGCTGGTGTACTGTGTTGGTCAGGGAGGATGCTGGTGTACTGTGTTGGTTAGGGAGGATGCTGGTGTACTGTGTTGGTCAGGGAGGATGCTGGTGTACTGTGTTGGTCAGGGAGGATGCTGGTGTACTGTGTTGGTCAGGGAGGATGCTGGTGTACTGTGTTGGTCAGGGAGGATGCTGGTGTACTGTGTTGGTCAGGGAGGATGCTGGTGTACTGTGTTGGTCAGGGAGGATGCTGGTGTACTGTGTTGGTTAGGGAGGATGCTGGTGTACTGTGTTGGTCAGGGAGGATGCTGGTGTACTGTGTTGGTCAGGGAGGATGATGGTGTACTGTGTTGGTCAGGGAGGATGCTAGTGTACTGTTTGTGAGGGAGGATGCTGGTGTACTGTGTTCGTCGGTGCGGATGCTGGTGTACTGTTTGTGAGGGAGGATGCTGGTGTACTGTGTTGGTCAGGGAGGATGTTGGTGTACTGTTTGTGAGGGAGGATGCTGGTGTACTGTGTTGGTCAGTGAGGATGGTGGTGTACTGTGTTGGTCAGGGAGGATGCTGGTGTACTGTGTTGGTCAGGGAGGATGCTGGTGTACTGTTTGTGAGGGAGGATGCTGTGTACTGTGGTCAGGGAGGATGCTGGTGTACTGTGTTGGTTAGGGAGGATGCTGGTGTACTGTTTGTGAGGGAGGATGCTGGTGTACTGTGTTGGTCAGGGAGGATGCTGGTGTACTGTGCTCGTCAGTGAGGATGCTGGTGTACTGTTTGTGACGGAGGATGCTGATGTACTGTGTTTGTTAGTGAGGATGCTGGTGTACTGTTTGTGAGGGAGGATGCTCGTGTACTGTGTTGGTCAGTGAGGATGCTGGTGTACTGTGTTGGTCAGGGAGGATGCTGGTGTACTGTGTTGGTCAGGGAGGATGCTGGTGTACTGTTTGTGAGGGAGGCTGCTGGAGTACTGTGGTCAGGGAGGATGCTGGTGTACTGTGTTGGTCAGGGAGGATGCAGGTGTACTGTGTTGGTCAGAGTAGATGCTGGTGTACTGTGTTGGTCAGGGAGGATGCTGGTGTACTGTGTTGGTCAGAGAGGATGAAGGTGTATTGTGTTGGTCAGGGAGGATGCTGGTGTACTGTGTTGGTCAGGGAGGATGCTGGTGTACTGTGTTGGTCAAGGAGGATGCTGGTGTACTGTGTTGGTCAGGGAGGATGCTGGTGCACTGTGTTGGTCAGGGAGGATGCTGGTGTACTGTTTGTGAAAGAGGATGCTGGTGTACTGTGTTGGTCAGGGAGGATGCTGGTGTACTGTGCTGGTCAGGGAGGATGCTGGTGTACTGTGCTGGTCAGGGAGGATGCTGGTGTACTGTGGTGGCCAGGGAGGATGCTGGTGTAGTTTGTGATGATGCTGGTGTACTGTTTGTGAGGATGCTGGTGTACTGTGTTGGTCAGGGAGGATGCTGGTGTACTGTGTTGGTCAGGGAGGATGCTGGTGTACTGTGTTGGTCAGGGAGGATGCTGGTGTACTGTTTGTGAGGATGCTGGTGTACTGTGTTGGTCAGGGAGGATCCTGGTGTACTGCTTGTGAGGGAGAATGCTGGTGTACTGTGTTGGTTAGGGAGGATGCTGGTGTACTGTGTTGGTCAGGGAGGATGCTGGTGTACTGTGTTGGTTAGGGAGAATGCTAGTGTACTGTGTTGGTCAGGGAGGATGCTGGTGTACTGTTTGCGAGGATGCTGGTGTACTGTGTTGGTCAGGGAGGATCCTGGTGTGCTTGTGAGGGAGAATGCTGGTGTACTGTGTTGGTCAGGGAGGATGCTGGTGTACTGTGTTGGTCAGGGAGGATGCTGGTGTACTGTGTTGGTCAGGGAGGATGCTGGTGTACTGTGTTGGTCAGGGAGGATGCTGGTGTACTGTGTTTTTCAGAGAGGATGCTGGTGTACTGTTTGTGAAAGAGAATGCTGGTGTACTGTGTTGGTCAGGGAGGATGCTGGTGTACTGTTTGTGAGGTAGGATGCTGGTGCACTGTGTTGATCAGGGAGGATGCTGGTGTAGTTTGTGATGATGCTGGTGTACTGTTTGTGAGGATGCTGGTGTACTGTGTTGGTCAGGGAGGATCCTGGTGTACTGTTTGTGAGGTAGAATGCTGGTGTACTGTGTTGGTCAGGGAGGATGCTGGTGTACTGTGTTGGTCAGGGAGGATGCTGGTGTACTGTGTTGGTCAGGGAGGATGCTGGTGTACTGTGTTGGTCAGTTAGGATGCTGGTATACTGTGTTGGTCAGGGAGGATGCTAGTGTATTGTTTGTGAGGGAGGATGCTGGTGTACTGTGTTCGTCAGGGAGGATGCTGGTGTACTGTGTTCGTCAAGGGAGGATGCTGATGTACTGTGTTGGTCAGGGATGATGCTGATGTACTGTGTTGGTCAGGGAGGATGCTGGTGCACTGTGTTGGTCAGGGAAGATGCTGGTGTACTGTTTGTGAAAGAGGATGCTGGCGTACTGTGTTGGTCAGGGAGGATGCTGGTGTACTGTGCTGGTCAGGGAGGATGCTGGTGTACTGTGTTGGTCAGGGAGGATGCTGGTGTACTGTTTGTGAGGCTGATGGTGTACTGTGTTGGTCAGGGAGGATGCTGGTGTACTGTGTTGGTCAGGGAGGATGCTAGTGTACTGTTTGTGAGGGAGGATGCTGGCGTACTGTGTTGGTCAGGGAGGGTGCTGGTGTACTGTGTTGGTCAGGGAGGATGCTGATGTACTGTGCTGGTCAGGGATGATGATGTACTGTGTTGGTCAGGGAGGAAGCTGGTGTACTCTGTTGGTCAGGGAGGATGCTGGTGTACTGTGTTGGTCAGGGAGGATGCTGGTGTACTGTGTTGGTCAGGGAGGATACTGGTACTGTTTGTGAGGGAGAATGCTCGTGTACTGTGTTGGTCAGGGAGGATGCTGGTGTACTATATTGGTCAGGGAGGATGCTGGTGTACTGTGTTGGTCAGGGAGGATGCTAGTGTACTGTTTGTCAGGGACGATGCTGGTGTACTGTGTTCGTCAGGGAGGATGCTGGTGTACTGTGTTCGTCAGGGAGGATGCTGTTGTACTGTGTTCATCAGGGAGGATGCTGGTGTACTGTGTTGGTCAGGGAGGATGCTGATGTACTGTGTTGGTCAGGGAGGATGCTGATGTACTGTGTTGGTCAGGGAGGATGCTGGTGTACTGTGTTGGTCAGGGAGGATGCTTGTGTACTGTGATGGTCAGAGAGGATGCTGGTGTACTGTTTGTGAAAGAGGATGCTGGTGTACTGTGTTGGTCAGGGAGGATGCTGGTGTACTGTGTTGGTCAGGGAGGATGCTAGTGTACTGTGTTCGTCAGGGAG
Organism: Cherax quadricarinatus; assembly: GCF_038502225.1. Lineage (NCBI taxonomy): Eukaryota > Metazoa > Arthropoda > Malacostraca > Decapoda > Parastacidae > Cherax > Cherax quadricarinatus. The sequence continues at coordinate 22,851,617 of NC_091296.1, forward strand.
GATGCCGGTGTACTGTTTGTGAGGTAGGATGCTGGTGCACTGTGTTGATCAGGGAGGATGGTGGTGTACTGTGTTGGTCAGGGAGGATGCTGATGTACTGTGTTGGTCAAGGAGGATGCAGGTGTACTGTGTTGGTCAGGGAGGATGCTGGTGTACTGTGGTGGTCAGAGAGGATGCTGGTGTACTGTTTGTGAAAGAGGATGCTGGTGAACTGTGTTGGTCAGGGAGGATGCTGGTGTACTGTGTTGGTCAGGGAGGATGCTGGTGTACTGTTTGTGAAAGAGGATGCTGGTGTACTGTGGTCAGGGAGGATGCTGATGTACTGTGTTGGTCAGGGAGGATGCTGGTGTACTGTTTGTGAAAGAAGATGCTGGTGTACTGTGGTCAGGGAGGATGCTGGTGTACTGAGCTGGTCAGGGAGGATGCTGGTGTACTGTGCTGGTCAGGGAGGATGCTGGAGTACTGTTTGTGATGATGCTGGTGTACTGTTTGTGAGGATGCTGGTGTACTGTGTTGGTCAGGGAAGATCCTGGTGTACTGTTTGTGAGGGAGAATTCTGGAGTGCTGTGTTGCTCAGGGAGGATGCTGGTATACTGTGTTGGTCAGCGAGGATGCTGGTGTACTGTGTTGGTCAGGGAGGATGCTAGTGTACTGTTTGTGAGGGAGGATGCTGGTGTACTGTGTTCGTCAGGGAGGATGCTGGTGTACTGTGTTCGTCAGGGGGGATGCTGGTGTACTGTGTTCGTCAGGGAGGATGCTGGTGTACTGTTTGTGAGGTAGGATGCTGGTGCACTGTGTTGGTCAGGGAGGATGCTGATGTACTGTGTTGGTCAGGGATGATGCTGATGTACTGTGTTGTTCAGGGAGGATGCTGGTGCACTGTGTTGGTCAGGGAGGATGCTGGTGTACTGTTTGTGAAAGACGATGCTGGTATACTGTGTTGGTCAGGGAGGATCCTGGAGTACCGTTTATGAGGGAGAATGCTGGTGTACTGTGTTGGTCAGGGAGGATGCTGGTGTACTGTGTTGGTCAGGGAGGATGCTGATGTACTGTGTTGGTCAGGGAGGATGGTGGTGCACTGTGTTGGTCAGGGAAGATGCTGGTGTACTGTTTGTGAAAGAGGATGCTGGTGTACTGTGTTGGTCAGGGAGTATGCTGGTGTACTGTGCTGGTCAGGGAGGATGCTGGTGTACTGTGTTGGTCAGGGAGGATGCTGGTGTACTGTTTGTGAGGATGCTGGTGTACTGTGTTGGTCAGGGAGGATCCTGGTGTACTGTTTGTGATGATGCTGGTGTACTGTTTGTGAGGATGCTGGTGTACTGTGTTGGTCAGGGAAGATCCTGGTGTACTGTTTGTGAGGGAGAATTCTGGAGTGCTGTGTTGCCCAGGGAGGATGCTGGTATACTGTGTTGGTCAGCGAGGATGCTGGTGTACTGTGTTGGTCAGGGAGGATGCTAGTGTACTGTTTGTGAGGGAGGATGCTGGTGTACTGTGTTCGTCAGGGGGGATGCTGGTGTACTGTGTTCGTCAGGGAGGATGCTGGTGTACTGTTTGTGAGGTAGGATGCTGGTGCACTGTGTTGGTCAGGGAGGATGCTGATGTACTGTGTTGGTCAGGGATGATGCTGATGTACTGTGTTGTTCAGGGAGGATGCTGGTGCACTGTGTTGGTCAGGGAGGATGCTGGTGTACTGTTTGTGAAAGACGATGCTGGTGTACTGTGTTGGTCAGAGAGGATGCTGGTGTACTGTTTGTGAGGATGCTGGTATACTGTGTTGGTCAGGGAGGATCCTGGAGTACCGTTTATGAGGGAGAATGCTGGTGTACTGTGTTGGTCAGGGAGGATGCTGGTGTACTGTGTTGGTCAGGGAGGATGCTGATGTACTGTGTTGGTCAGGGAGGATGGTGGTGCACTGTGTTGGTCAGGGAGGATGCTGGTGTACTGTTTGTGAAAGAGGATGCTGGTGTACTGTGTTGGTCAGGGAGTATGCTGGTGTACTGTGCTGGTCAGGGAGGATGCTGGTGTACTGTGTTGGTCAGGGAGGATGCTGGTGTACTGTTTGTGAGGATGCTGGTGTACTGTGTTGGTCAGGGAGGATCCTGGTGTACCGTTTGTGAGGGAGAATGCTGGTGTACTGTGTTGGTCAGGGAGGATGCTGGTGTACTTTGTTGGTCAGGGAGGATGCTGGTGTACTGTGTTGGTCAGGGAGGATGCTAGTGTACTGTTTGTGAGGGAGGATGCTGGTGTACTGTGTTCGTCAGGGAGGATGCTGGTGTACTGTGTTCGTCAGGGAGGATGCTGGTGTACTGTGTTGGTCAGGGAGGATGCTGATGTACTGTGTTGGTCAGGGAGGATGCTGATGTACTGTGTTGGTCAGGGATGATGCTGATGTACTGTGTTGGTCAGGGAGGATGCTGGTGTACTGTGTTGGTCAGGGAGGATGCTGGTGCACTGTTTTGGTCAGGGAGGATGCTGGTGTACTGTTTGTGAAAGAGGATGCTGGTGTACTGTGTTGGTCAGGGAGGATACTGGTGTACTGTGCTGGTCAGGGAGGATCCTGGTGTACTGTTTGTGGGGAGAATGCTGGTGTACTGTGTTGGTCAGGGAGGATGCTGGTGTACTGTGTTGGTCAGGGAGGATGCTGGTGTACCGTGTTGGTCAGGGAGGATGCTGGTATACTGTGTTGGTCAGGGAGGATGCTAGTGTACTGTTTGTGAGGGAGGATGTTGGTGTACTGTGTTCTTCAGGGAGGATGCTGGTGTACTGTGTTCGTCAGGAAGAATGCTGGTGTACTGTTTGTGAGGTAGGATGCTGGTGCACTGTGTTGATTAGGGAGGATGCTGGTGTACTGTGTTCGTCAGGAAGAATGCTGGTGTACTGTTTGTGAGGTAGGATGCTGGTGCACTGTGTTGATCAGGGAGGATGCTGGTGTACTGTGTTGGTCAGGGAGGATGCTGATGTACTGTGTTGGTCAGGGATGATGCTGATGTACTGTGTTGGTCAGGGAGGATGCTGTTGCACTGTGTTGGTCAGGGAGGATGCTTGTGTACTGTGTTGGTCAGGGAGGATGCTGGTGTACTGTGCTGGTCAGGGAGGATGCTGGTGTACTGTGTTGGTCAGGGAGGATGTTGGTGTACTGTGTTGATCAGGGAGGATGCTGGTGTACTGTTTGTGAGGATGCTGGTGTACTGTGTTGGTCAGGGAGGATCCTGGTGTACCGTTTGTGAGGGAGGATGCTGGTGTACTGTGTTGGTCAGGGAGGATGTTGGTGTACTGTGTTGGTCAGGGAGGATGCTAGTGTACTGTTTGTGAGGGAGGATGCTGGTGTACTGTGTTCGTTAGGGAGGATGCTGGTGTACTGTTTGTGAGCATGCTGGTGTACTGTGTTGGTCAGGGAGGATGCTGATGTACTGTGTTGGTCAGGGATATTGCTGATGTACTGTGTTGGTCAGGGAGGATGCTGGTGTACTGTGTTGGTCAGGGAGGATGCTGGTGCACTGTTTGTGAAAGAGGATGCTGGTGTACTGTGCTGGTCAAAGAGGATGCTGGTGTACTGCTTGTGAGGGAGAATGCTGGTGTACTGTGTTGGTCAGGGAGGATGCTGGTGTACTGTGTTGGTCAGGGAGGATGCTGGTGTACTGTGTTAGTCAGGGAGGATGCTGGTGTACTGTGTTGGTCAGGGAGGATGCTGATGTACTGTGTTGGTCAGGGAGGATGGTGGTGCACTGTGTTGGTCAGGGAAGATGCTGGTGTACTGTTTGTGAAAGAGGATGCTGGTGTACTGTGTTGGTCAGGGAGTATGCTGGTGTACTGTGCTGGTCAGGGAGGATGCTGGTGTACTGTGTTGGTCAGGGAGGATGCTGGTGTACTGTTTGTGAGGATGCTGGTGTACTGTGTTGGTCAGGGAGGATCCTGGTGTACCGTTTGTGAGGGAGAATGCTGGTGTACTGTGTTGGTCAGGAAGGATGCTGGTGTACTTTGTTGGTCAGGGAGGATGCTGGTGTACTGTGTTGGTCAGGGAGGATGCTAGTGTACTGTTTGTGAGGGAGGATGCTGGTGTACTGTGTTCGTCAGGGAGGATGCTGGTGTACTGTGTTCGTCAGGGAGGATGCTGGTGTACTGTGTTGGTCAGGGAGGATGCTGATGTACTGTGTTGGTCAGGGAGGATGCTGATGTACTGTGTTGGTCAGGGATGATGCTGATGTACTGTGTTGGTCAGGGAGGATGCTGGTGTACTGTGTTGGTCAGGGAGGATGCTGGTGCACTGTTTTGGTCAGGGAGGATGCTGGTGTACTGTTTGTGAAAGAGGATGCTGGTGTACTGTGTTGGTCAGGGAGGATGCTGGTGTACTGTGCTGGTCAGGGAGGATCCTGGTGTACTGTTTGTGGGGAGAATGCTGGTGTACTGTGTTGGTCAGGGAGGATGCTGGTGTACTGTGTTGGTCAGGGAGGATGCTGGTGTACCATGTTGGTCAGGGAGGATGCTGGTATACTGTGTTGGTCAGGGAGGATGCTAGTGTACTGTTTGTGAGGGAGGATGCTGGTGTACTGTGTTCTTCAGGGAGGATGCTGGTGTACTGTGTTCGTCAGGAAGAATGCTGGTGTACTGTGTTGGTCAGGGAGGATGCTGGTGTACTGTGCTGGTCAGGGAGGATCCTGGTGTACTGTTTGTGGGGAGAATGCTGATGTACTGTGTTGGTCAGGGATGATGCTGATGTACTGTGTTGGTCAGGGAGGATGCTGGTGTACTGTGTTGGTCAGGGAGGATGCTGGTGCACTGTTTTGGTCAGGGAGGATGCTGGTGTACTGTTTGTGAAAGAGGATGCTGGTGCACTGTGTTGATTAGGGAGGATGCTGGTGTACTGTGTTGGTCAGGGAGGATGCTGATGTACTGTGTTGGTCAGGGATGATGCTGATGTACTGTGTTGGTCAGGGAGGATGCTGGTGCACTGTGTTGGTCAGGGAGGATGCTTGTGTACTGTGTTGGTCAGGGAGGATGCTGGTGTACTGTGCTTGTCAGGGAGGATGCTGGTGTACTGTGTTGGTCAGGGAGGATGTTGGTGTACTGTGTTGGTCAGGGAGGATGCTGGTGTACTGTTTGTGAGGATGCTGGTGTACTGTGTTGGTCAGGGAGGATCCTGGTGTACCGTTTGTGAGGGAGGATGCTGATGTACTGTGTTGGTCAGGGATGATGCTGATGTACTGTGTTGGTCAGGGAGGATGCTGTTGCACTGTGTTGGTCAGGGAGGATGCTTGTGTACTGTGTTGGTCAGGGAGGATGCTGGTGTACTGTGTTGGTCAGGGATATTGCTGATGTACTGTGTTGGTCAGGGAGGATGCTGGTGTACTGTGTTGGTCAGGGAGGATGCTGGTGCACTGTTTGTGAAAGAGGATGCTGGTGTACTGTGCTGGTCAAAGAGGATGCTGGTGTACTGTGTTAGTCAGGGAGGATGCTGGTGTACTGTGTTGGTCAGGGAGGATGCTAGTGTACTGTGTTGGTCAGGGAGGATGCTGGTGTACTGTGTTGGTCAGGGAGGATGCTGGTGTACTGTGTTGGTCAGGGAGGATGCTAGTGTACTGTGTTGGTCAGGGAGGATGCTGGTGTACTGTGTTGGTCAGGGAGGATGCTGGTGTACTGTGTTGGTCAGGGAGGATGCTGGTGTACTGTGTTGGTCAGGGAGGATGCTGGTGTACTGTGTTGGTCAGGGAGGATGCTGGTGTACTGTGTTGGTCAGGGAGGATGCTAGTGTACTGTGTTGGTCAGGGAGGATGCTAGTGTACTGTTTGTGAGGGAGGATGCTGGTGTACTGTGTTGGTCAGGGAGGATGCTGGTGTACTGTGTTAGTCAGGGAGGATGCTGGTGTACTGTGTTGGTCAGGGAGGATGCTAGTGTACTGTTTGTGAGGGAGGATGCTGGTGTACTGTGTTGGTCAGGGAGGATGCTGGTGTACTGTGTTGGTCAGGGAGGATGCTAGTGTACTGTTTGTGAGGGAGGATGCTGGTGTACTGTGTTAGTCAGGGAGGATGCTGGTGTACTGTGTTGGTCAGGGAGGATGCTAGTGTACTGTTTGTGAGGGAGGATGCTGGTGTACTGTGCTGGTCAGGGAGGATGCTGGTGTAATGTGTTGGTCAGGGAGAATCCTGGTGTACTGCTTGTGAGGGAGAATGCTGGTGTACTGTGTTGGTCAGGGAGGATGCTGGTGTACTGTGTTGGTCAGGGATGATGCTGATGTACTGTGTTGGTCAGGGAGGATGCTGATGTAGTGTTGGTCAGGGATGATGCTGATGTACTGTGTTGGTCAGGGAGGATGCTGATGTAGTGTTGGTCAGGGATGATGCTGATGTACTGTGTTGGTCAGGGAGGATGCTGGTGTAGTGTTGGTCAGGGATGATGCTGATGTACTGTGTTGGTCAGGGAGGATGCTGGTGTAGTGTTGGTCAGGGATGATGCTGATGTACTGTGTTGGTCAGGGAGGATGCTGGTGTAGTGTTGGTCAGGGTGGATGCTGATGTACTGTGTTGGTCAGGGAGGATGCTGGTGTACTGTGTTGGTCAGGGAGGATGCTGATGTACTGTGTTGGTCAGGGAGGATGCTGATGTACTGTGTTGGTCAGGGAGGATGCTGGTGTACTGTGTTGGTCAGGGAGGATGCTGATGTACTGTGTTGGTCAGGGAGGATGCTGGTGTACTGTGTTGGTCAGGGAGGATGCTGATGTACTGTGTTGGTCAGGGAGGATGCTGATGTACTGTGTTGGTCAGGGAGGATGCTGATGTACTGTGTTGGTCAGGGAGGATGCTGATGTACTGTGTTGGTCAGGGAGGATGCTGATGTACTGTGTTGGTCAGGGAGGATGCTGATGTACTGTGTTGGTCAGGGAGGATGCTGATGTACTGTGTTGGTCAGGGAGGATGCTGATGTACTGTGTTGGTCAGGGAGGATGCTGATGTACTGTGTTGGTCAGGGAGGATGCTGATGTACTGTGTTGGTCAGGGAGGATGCTGATGTACTGTGTTGGTCAGGGAGGATGCTGATGTACTGTGTTGGTCAGGGAGGATGCTGATGTACTGTGTTGGTCATGGAGGATGCTGATGTACTGTGTTGGTCAGGGAGGATGCTGATGTACTGTGTTGGTCAGGGAGGATGCTGATGTACTGTGTTGGTCAGGGAGGATGCTGATGTACTGTGTTGGTCAGGGAGGATGCTGATGTACTGTGTTGGTCAGGGAGGACGCTGATGTACTGTGTTGGTCATGGAGGATGCTGATGTACTGTGTTGGTCAGGGAGGATGCTGGTGTACTGTGTTGGTCAGGGAGGATGCTGATGTACTGTGTTGGTCAGGGAGGATGCTGATGTACTGTGTTGGTCAGGGAGGATGCTGATGTACTGTGTTGGTCAGGGAGGATGCTGATGTACTGTGTTGGTCAGGGAGGATGCTGATGTACTGTGTTGGTCAGGGAGGATGCTGATGTACTGTGTTGGTCACTGAGGATGCTGATGTACTGTGTTGGTCAGGGAGGATTTTGATGTACTGTGTTGGTCAGGGAGGATGCTGATGTACTGTGTTGGTCAGGGAGGATGCTGGTGTACTGTGTTGGTCAGGGAGGATGCTGATGTACTGTGTTGGTCAGGGAGGATGCTGATGTACTGTGTTGGTCAGGGAGGATGCTGATGTACTGTGTTGGTCAGGGAGGATGCTGATGTACTGTGTTGGTCAGGGAGGATGCTGATGTACTGTGTTGGTCAGGGAGGATGCTGGTGTACTGTGTTGGTCAGGGAGGATGCTGATGTACTGTGTTGGTCAGGGAGGATGCTGATGTACTGTGTTGGTCAGGGAGGATGCTGATGTACTGTGTTGGTCAGGGAGGATGCTGATGTACTGTGTTGGTCAGGGAGGATGCTGATGTACTGTGTTGGTCAGGGAGGATGCTGATGTACTGTGTTGGTCAGGGAGGATGCTGATGTACTGTGTTGGTCAGGGAGGATGCTGATGTACTGTGTTGGTCAGGGAGGATGCTGGTGTACTGTGTTGGTCAGGGAGGATGCTGATGTACTGTGTTGGTCAGGGAGGATGCTGGTGTACTGTGTTGGTCAGGGAGGATGCTGATGTACTGTGTTGGTCAGGGAGGATGCTGATGTACTGTGTTGGTCAAGGAGGATGCTGATGTACTGTGTTGGTCAGGGAGGATGCTGGTGCACTGTGTTGGTCAAGGAGGATGCTGATGTACTGTGTTGGTCAGGGAGGATGCTGGTGCACTGTGTTGGTCAGGGAGGATGCTGGTGCACTGTGTTGGTCAGGGAGGATGCTGGTGCACTGTGTTGGTCAAGGAGGATGCTTATGTACTGTGTTGGTCAGGGAGGATGCTGGTGCACTGTGTTGGTCAGGGAGGATGCTGGTGCAGTGTGTTGGTCAGGGAGGATGCTGATGTACTGTGTTGGTCAGGGAGGATGCTGATGTACTGTGTTGGTCAGGGAGGATGCTAGTGTACTGTGTTGGTCAGGGAGGATGCTGGTGTACTGTGTTGGTCAGGGAGGATGCTGATGTACTGTGTTGGTCAGGGAGGATGCTAGTGTACTGTGTTGGTCAGGGAGGATGCTGGTGTACTGTGTTGGTCAGGGAGGATGCTAGTGTACTGTGTTGGTCAGGGAGGATGCTAGTGTACTGTGTTGGTCAGGGAGGATGCTGGTGTACTGTGTTGGTCAGGGAGGATGCTAGTGTACTGTGTTGGTCAGGGAGGATGCTGGTGTACTGTGTTGGTCAGGGAGGATGCTAGTGTACTGTGTTGGTCAGGGAGGATGCTGGTGTACTGTGTTGGTCAGGGAGGATGCTGGTGTACTGTGTTGGTCAGGGAGGATGCTAGTGTACTGTGTTGGTCAGGGAGGATGCTGGTGTACTGTGTTGGTCAGGGAGGATGCTGGTGTACTGTGTTGGTCAGGGAGGATGCTGGTGTACTGTGTTGGTCAGGGAGGATGCTAGTGTACTGTGTTGGTCAGGGAGGATGCTGGTGTACTGTGTTGGTCAGGGAGGATGCTGATGTACTGTGTTGGTCAGGGAGGATGCTAGTGTACTGTGTTGGTCAGGGAGGATGCTGGTGTACTGTGTTGGTCAGGGAGGATGCTAGTGTACTGTGTTGGTCAGGGAGGATGCTGGTGTACTGTGTTGGTCAGGGAGGATGCTGGTGTACTGTGTTGGTCAGGGAGGATGCTGGTGTACTGTGTTTGTCAGGGAGGATGCTAGTGTACTGTGTTGGTCAGGGAGGATGCTGGTGTACTGTGTTGGTCAGGGAGGATGCTAGTGTACTGTGTTGGTCAGGGAGGATGCTGGTGTACTGTGTTGGTCAGGGAGGATGCTGGTGCTTTTACTGGGAACCCAATTTGGCATCTGAACTTCAAAAAAGTTCTCTAGTATACGTTTTTGTATATATTTACCGTCTCCACATTTATTTTTCAAGAATGATCATTTCAATACATAACTATCGTTTTCGCACCCAACGAACAAGTTTTGTGTGTGTGTTTTGGTCTGGTAATTCTTGTACAGTTCTCAACGGTGAAAATATAACCTCGCGTGTGTGTGGGAAACACGCCACTTCTACACTGTTTAAGTAATGCTTCGACGCAATCCATTAAATTTTCTTTGGGTATATCGTATTTTTCTTGCTTCCTAAGTATTTAAATAACCTTTTTTATGTTTCCCTTTTATGCAAGTAATTCTCTTTAGATATTCACTTTTTACTTCGTTTGATGTTTACCCAGCATTTTCTCTGCGATCTTTTACCGTTTGCATAATCCTCAAGGTTTCTGCCGATTCTGATATATTTTACATTTCTTTTTTTTCTGTTTCTTAGTAATTACTGTTTATGCTTTGTATTCATTATCTCTTCTGAAAATTTATTAGGGTATTGTCCCACTATTAAAGATAATTTTTTAGTATTAAAGCTACACCAGATTTCCTCTATAGTGTGACTTCAACGTATCTTCTGAATATCTGCCACTCTATATTCTGGTACTGCCGTAGCAGTTCTGAATGCATGCCGTTGTAGTAACAACTCTGGCGTTGTCGTAACATTTCTGAATGCCTGCCGCTCTGTACTTTGGTGCTGCCATTGCAGTTCTGAATGCTTGCCACTGTGTACCCTGGTGCTGTCATAAAAGTTATGAATGTCTGCTACTCTAGATCTGTCTTAACAATTCTGGATATCAAAATTCATGATTAATATTACACAAAACTACGGTCAACATTTATTTTTTCAGCGTCGTAACAAACACAATCAGTGTTCGAGGTAAAAACTAAATAAAAAATATGTATATACAAGTGTTCCTTATTATGAAGATTGACTGTGAAATTGTTCTCTTACGACAGTTAATCCGACTGCCTCTTAATCTAAATATATATATATATATATATATATATATATATATATATATATATATATATATATATATATATATATATATATATATTTAACAAGTCGGCCGTCTCCCACCGAGGCAGGGTGACCCAAAAAGAAAGAAAATCCCCGAAAAGAAAATACTTTCATCTTTCAACTCTTTCACCTCACTCGCACATAATCACTGTTTTTGCAGAGGTGCTCAGAACACAACAGCTTAGAAGCATATACGTATAAAGATACACAACATATCCCTCCAAACTGCCAATATCCCGAACCCCTCCTTGAGAGTGCAGGCATTGTACTTCCCATTTCCAGGACTCAAGTCCGCCTATATAAAAATAACCGGTTTCCCTGACTCCCTTCACTAAATATTATCCTGCTCACACTCACCTTTTTCCCCTCAATTCTATGATTCACCTCATTTTTCATAGACTCATCTGCTGACACGTCCACTCCTCAATATCTGAATACATTCACCTCCTCCATACTCTGTTCTTCCAATCTGATATCCAATTTTTCGTCACCTAATTTTTTATCCTCATCATTTGAGATATATATATATATATATATATATACACACACGTGTGTGTGTCGTGCCGAACAGGTGAAATTGGTCAATTTATAAAAACTTATTTAAAATTAAGTCCTTTCTAAAATTTTCTCCTATACGTTTATAGATACATCTTTCTCGTATACGTTAATGTAAAAATTAATGATTTGGCACCAAAAAGAATTAGAAAACTTACCTAACCTTATTATAACAAGCTCAAGTTAATTTAGCCTAATCCAACAAAATATATTTTAGATAAGTTTACAATAATTTAGTAATAAACACAATGAAATATATTTTTTTCGTTAGGTTCAGAATGACTTTTGCGAAATTATTGGATACACAATTTTCGCTTGTCTTATTCGGCAAGAAGAGCGTTGCTATTTAAGCCAAAATCGAAGGTTTTACCTAGTCGGCAGCAGCGAGGAGGCGGTTGGAGGCAGTGGAGATGTCCTGTCTAAGGGCAATGTGTGGTGTAAATATTATGCAGAAAATTCGGAGTGTGGAAATTAGGAGGTGTGGAGTTAATAAAAGTATTAGTCAGAGGGCTGAAGTGGGGTTGAGGTGGTTTGGTCATTTAGAGAGTATGGATCAAAGAAGAATGACATGGAAAGCATTTAAATCTGTAGGGGAAGAAAGGCGGGGTAGGGGTCGTCATCGAAAAGGTTGGAGGGAGGGGGTAAAGGTGGTGTTGTGGGAGAGGGGGTTTGGACTTCCAGCAGGCGTGCATGAGCGTGTTCGATAGGAGTGAATGGAGGCGAATGGTATTTGGGACCTGACGATCTGTTGGAGTGTGAGCAGGGTATGTTTAGTGAAGGGATTCAGGGAAACCGGTTATTTTTATATAGCCGGACTTGAGTCCTGGAAATGGGAAGTACAATGCCTGCACTCTAAAGGAGGGGTTCGGGATATTAGCAGTTTGGAGGGATATGTTGTATATCTTTATACGTATATACTTCTAAACTTTTGCGTTCTGAGCACCTCTGCAAAAACAGTGATTATTGTGTGAGTGAGGTGAAAGTGTTGAATGATGATGAAAGTATTTTCTTTTTGGGGATTTTGTTTCTTTTTGGGTCACCCTGCCTCGGTGGGAGACGGCCGACTTGTTAAAAAAGAATAAATATATATATATATATGTCGTGCCGAATATGTAAAACTGGTCAATTAGCAAGAACTCATTTAAAATTAAGTCCTTTCTGAAATTTTCTTTTATACATTTAAAGATATATTTTTTCCATTAATGTTAACGTAAAAATTTTTAATTTTGCACCAAAAGAATCTTAGAAAACTTACCTAACCTTATTATAACAAAAGCAATTTATTTTAGCCTAACCCAACTAAATATATTTTAGATTTTACAATTTAATACTAAACAAACACAGTGAAATATATTTTTTTCGTTAGGTTCAGAATGATTTTGGCGAAATTATTGCATACACAAATTTTCACTTGTCCTATATGGCAAGACGAGCGTTGCTATTTAAGCCAAGATCGCAAGTTCTGCCTATTCGGCACGACATATATATATATATATCTATATATATATATATATATATATATATATATATATATATATATATATATATATATCTGTATATGCACAACAACCCATATGGCGGGAAAATGACGTTGCTTTAGGCCTTTGATGTTGTAATGGCAAGTGATTCTTCAAGAGCAATGCAATAAGGATGCAGGAGACCCCAAGTGTGTCCAAAGACCGTCCTGCTTCCTGCATCTTGAAACCCATTACCAATAGTTGACAGTGTGAGTATGGTGTGGATACCATCTAATTCGAGGATGTTCCTGAATTTCTGTAGGTTCTTGCATGCTACTTAAGTATCTTCAACATAGAATAATTCAGGAACCACACGTAAAACTATGTTAAGTTCAACTTTTCGGAGACACTAAACAAAAAGGTTGCGGGAGCATTGTGCTCAGGTAACCTACAATGTCCTGGGCTACTACGACATTACTTGGGCTCAGAATGTTGAAGTCAGTCCAAATGTTGGTAACAGCATTTGAGTCAGACATGAGGGAAAATATCAACACAAGATTTTTTTTAATGATGCATAACAACTGAAATGTCAGCGTACACAGTTTGGATCATGGTGGACGCAGATGCTCCCGAGTATTTTAAGTGAGCACCATCGATGGTTCGGTGCTGATACTCCTCTCATTTTTTCAACTCATAGGTATCGGTCCGACGGGATGGACCTCAACTGTTTTTTTTTTTTTTTTTTTTTTGGCCTTAACTTCAATTTCGTTTCTTTTAATCACTCAATGTTATCCCAGACTAAGGTTGTGAACAGCGAGATGTATGCTTCCTGGAAAAAGAAAGCCACCACCTGAGTATTCTAGTTTCTTCAGACAAAGGATAGTGTTAGTTTCTTCAGCCTCAGAGTAAAATACACTATGACACTCGGTTCAGAATGAGTATCAGCTCCACATTTCTGTGAGTGATTTTACAGCAAAGAGCATAATGATATGCTTCACTGTCTTTGTCACGCAACAGGTCATATAATAAGCAATGTCCTGACCAGGTGAGTCGTCAAACAATAGCACTCGAGTGACAGGTTTGCCCATCTGGTTGTGTCTATCAGCAGTGTGTGAAGGAAGTGGGTCACTGAGGCAGGTATGCTGCTGTTGATACGTGAAGTGGCAATGTGTGATTGTCAAGTTTATTCTTGACGTCACCTCTTATCAGCTCAGTCCTGGCTGACTTCATTACCTGACATACCTGAAATTCTGTTCAGAGTTCATGATATGATTTTGAAAGCTCACACACATAGAAAGGCTGTCAAAATATTCGCTAATGACCCGGAAAAAAAATGTGAAGTGTTCCTTCAAACTCAGCGCTCAGGCTGTGACAGATGTGCTTATTTGAGGTCTTAACCTGGACACTAAAAACATTTTAACCCAGCACTAGTCTCGATATGGAATAAATCAGTGGTACAACAGCCGGACTGACAAATAGTTGTCTGATGTAAACAGTTCATTGTACAACTGTTTCTCTGTATATAACATCTAGAGTGCTGGCTGTGGTGAGATCTGCATCTTTTGTGTACAGTAGGAAGTAAGGCCTATGGCAGCGATCTTCAGCAGCTAAGAATTCCCTGTTGATAACAGCAAGTATTGTCTTTCTTTTATTCGCCTGAATAAAACTTTCCCTCTGTGTAGGAGCCTCAGTTATGTTCTGGCATCTCAAGTACTTAATACTTTGCCAAGTAAACTGTGGATGATGTAGCCCAGGCCTCGCCGACTATCTTTGATACTTCTGATGCAGCTTCATCTGTGGGATTTTCTTGGGCAATGTCATCAAGCAGTTTTATCGTGGTAAAAATACTTCGACATCTGCGGTAGGTCATCTGTGGTCTCTCCGTCTCAGGCAAGTCTTTTGCCTGGGCGTCCAGCAGGAGCCCATCGTTCTTGGTTATACCAGGTTTGAGTCTTAATCTAGAGTTGAACAATGAATCAAACAAACCATGTAAGCCCTCCTTAACTCTACGATACGTCCTACCTCGGGGGCAGGGTAAAGGGGTTTTCACCTTCAGTTGAAGAGTTGTATCCCAAAACTACAAATAAAGAATTGATTTAAAGAAATTAATAAAAGCATAAAATCCCCTTCTCATGAATGCTAATAAGACAACTAAAAAGCACACATCCCCTTCCCATTCAGAAGAAATACAAACTCCCTTCTCATGATGGTCAACAACGGAATGCAGATGAAGCACAAACCGACGAGACGCTGCAGAAGCGTTTTTCTGACACCGGAGCCATGTTGGGGCAGCACAATCTTAATATGATAATCAAGAATACTTACAAAAAATAACATTTACATCCACAACCAGAGTTGATGGAGAGAGGCTCAGAAAGAGACTGAAAGCCAGGTAACGAACTCTTGAAAAAAGTTGAGAGAGCAAATGAGAAAACTAAAGAAAGAGCAAGAGTGAGAACGAAAGGAGAGAGGAAGCAAATGTATACAGACAGGCGGGTAGAGAAGGGCAAAAGCAGACCAACAGGCTTGGATAACATCCAGAATTAAACAATGACTCGTACAGGCAAGTCTTAATGTTGTAAGCGGGATTGTTCACTCGTGACAAAAAAATAAACACACATACATCGTCCGCAGTTCTCAGTGGGAAACAAAAACACACAGTCCAATTTTACCATAAATCAGCATTTAAAAATCACGATAAACTATTTGGGATATAAAAAATATTTGTGTGCGTGTATTTACCTATATGTAGTTGGGAGAGAGACAGTGAGAGGAATCATGTATCTGAGTTTGAGTGGTCCCGTCTGTTAAGTTTCTACTAACGATAAATTAGCATGTGGTATCAATTATGAACCCCAATATGGAGGAGTTAGCTTCTCCTTTTCTATTATCAGTTAACTCCACTCTACCATTTATACGTTGGAATTTCTTTCAAACATCCTTGTGCTTCAACTGGATGTATAATCTGAAAAAAAAACCTATCCTGTTCTAGATTCATTCTTGGTAAAGTAGTTATCTTTCTCTAGCCAGTCTTCACTCCAGAGTTTTTGCATGCTGTAATAAAATTCGACTTTTTTCTCGATCTTCCAGAGAAGTAGGCCAACTCTTACATTCTTTCTTCACAGTTCATTTCACTCAACTCAGGCAGTAGTTCAGATTTCCACAAGTTTCACTTTATGTTTTACATTTGGTGAAGACGGGGAAGGGAAGGGTTCCATTCAAGTTCACAGCGCTCAAGAATAAGGTCACACATACGAAGTGTGAAGCTTCCTGAACACCACTGGTGATGTGCTGGAGTTTACGCTGGCGTTTATGTGCGCTTCAAGGAACAGGTTCGAGGAAATGGATATTCTTAGGTACTCTGCATTCAGTTTCCTTTTCCATTCTTCCAAACCATACCACAGACGGGGATAAAACCGGCGATCAGAGTCTCAAGACTCCAGACCGTCGCGTTAGCCACTGGACCAGCTAGCCACAATAAGATTCATCCAACTAGGTCTATATACCTAGTTGGACAGCTAACGCGACGGTCTGGAGTTCTGAGACTCTCTGATCGCGGGTTCTATGCCCGCCCGTGGTATGGTCAGTTGCAATCGTGTCATTACGATTTCGTGAGCCATTCTTCAAACTTCATAACACAGCCTTTCCTGGGGCTAAAAAAAATATGTTTGTATTCTGACTTTTTGGCATTATTTGCATGTAAGAGAATACATATTCAGTAGATTACTGTTAGCGGATGGTAAACACACTAGGAACAAGGTAGGAACCAACACTGATCTTTGTAGGACTTAATCCTGATACTTCATCTGCTTTATTACCTCTTTGTTTTTAATTGTTCAAGTACTTGTCCATTGTAACACTTTTCCGGTTAGCTAATGGTAGATGAAACCGGGGTATCTTTCTATTTAACATCAAATCAACGCTTTCTTACAGTCTAGGAACATTCAATTCAACAATGGCTATCTTTTCTGTCTGATTTCAGATAATCTAAACTGTCTCTCTGACATATATAAGATAGGACCTTTCATTAATAGAAAGGTTCTATATTGAGGTTTATAAAGTCACGAATTAATAAAACTCTAACAAGAACTGAACGTCTATAATAAAGATTTGCTCTGAACAATGAGTCTTTTTTACCTTACTTATTGGTAACCGGATCTTCCATTTCTAAATATGCTGGCTGGCGTTTTGCAAAGAAATTCGTTCTTTCTAGATTCTCGAGAAGTTCCTTATAGGCTTTTCCAGCAAACTGCACGTGGCACTCGTTAGGAATACTGTATTATAAGGCTTCTTGTCACCTTTCTTGAATATCGCTGTCACATTTGCTCTCTTGCAGAAGTGTATCTGTCCGCACGTCATTAATAATTCACTAAATTGTGTAACTTTTAATGATGTCCTATGCCGCTCCTGAAGTCTTGTATGTGTTAAGTGCCATCTGGACTGCTTTTACTTCCTCCTTAATTGTTTCATAATTTTGTATCACACTGCATGTCCTCTCTTTCAATCATGGTACCGATCTTTGATAACTGATAAACACTGTGGAATCTGCTATGAAACTCGTGACATACTTCCTCGTCACCTCTCCTTTTTTTTCTTTTGTACATTCATATCCATTATTTTAATGCTTCGCCTGATGCTGCTCTGAAGTAGCTTTAGTTCTGTCTGCCATGGCTCTTATACCCCATTCAATTTGTTTTACTGCCATAAGTATTCATTTATGGCTCTTGTGCTAAATTTAGTATTCTCTAACACTAGGACTGATCCATTTTTTATGCTCTTCTGTTTTTGGTTTTGTCTTCTTGTATGGGTTGTTGAAATATGGGTCTTGTACATTTCCCTGTGCGATGGCGCATTATATTTGCCGCCTCTTCCTATTTCTGACTAAAAATGTTCAAGATTCCTTGAGTGTTCCACTTTACCTGTGTCACAAAAATTAACATTACCTTGGTAGTCACATTTACTGTACAGTAGCGATTCCTTATCTTCTCTTTTCTTTAGCTTTATTCTCGCCAAGTAGCACTGTATTGACACGGAGATCGCTTGCTTCAAGGGGCATTTGTTATCAATTTTGTTACTAAATTTTAGTCTGGCTGATTTTTAAACTTATTTATACAGAATGTTCTGCAGAAAGCCTCGATACATATTTTCCTGACCTCTGACTTTCTCGTTCACTTTATTGTGCTCACATGGGCAAAATTTCTAGACTTTGCCTGACACCTTATTGCCGAAATCATGCAAATGAAACGTTATTTCGGACCACGTTGCATGCATTCAGAAATACTGTGTATCTGCGAATTACTCAGCATCCTTGCGTAAACCTATGCAAATCTAACCCCGCATTCATACACTAGTCATGGAAATTAACGCTGTATTTACTGCCGAATGAGGGAAGATTAACCTGATGAATATTAATCCAACTTTTTTTTTTTAAGGAGGATGAAATATCCATCAAATAAAAAAAAATTCTGATCACTCCAAAACATGACCGATAATTTTCCGATAGATGCACTACATACTTTAAATATTTGAGTGTGTTGTACTCATGCTTGGTGTGTACACACCTCCACTAATGCTTATTGTGTTCATTACTACACAGTAACGGGATTATTCCATCTCCACTCTAATGTCCGGGACCTGCCAATCACCACGGATTATTCCTACTCTGGATTATTACGTATTAATGTCAAGCTCAAGTTATTGCGAATCGCACAGAACCTCGCCCGGCGATTACTTGAATTCTGAGTGCGCCGTAATCACCGGTTTGCTTCGTGGGCACGAGGGCGGGGGATGAGAACGGAAATAGGGCCGCCCATGTGCTTAGGTAGGGAGTTTTATGTGATGATTTTGAGCGATTGTGGGTCCTCAGGGACGGGGAAGGGGGTAGGTGAGTCAAGGCAATGGATTATAACCTGACAAGTCCTGACGGTGGGCTGAAGAGGGGGACGTTGGTAAGAATAGGCGAGATGGACAGGGGGTGGAAACGTAGGCCTAAGTGGGCCAGGTGGGCTGTAGGATGTCGGTGGTTGCAATCAGCTAGAACTACTCGATGTAACAATAGTATCAACAAAAACAATAAATTTCAAAGAGGTGGTGACATATTTTTAAACAACATAAGATATAACCGAAGCAGGTGGTAATTTTACTACACATGATAGTCAATGTATGGGAACAGAAATTACCTTTGATATCCTGTCATATTCCATTGCACAGGAAGGAATTTCATACATGAAATAATGAAGTCTTAACCTGAGCTGAGAGTCTTCAATGGAGCGTTGAGAATACTGTGGAAGATTTCACAAACGGTTCAGTAGCTTCGGGAGCTTCAAACGACTTCCTTCCAGCAGAGCTGAAGTTACTCTTAAATGGAAATATTATCCTTGAGGATAGCCTATTCTACACATAGGGTTAGAGAGAGAGAGAGAGAGAGAGAGAGAGAGAGAGAGAGAGAGAGAGAGAGAGAGAGAGAGAGAGAGAGAGAGAGAGAGAGAGAGAGAGAGAGAGAGAAGAGTTAAATACTAGTACTTAACGAATCATATTTTTAATGAACTTTGTGCAAAAACTATTATTTACACTGTCCAGACCACCATGTTTATCTGGAGTTTATCTGGAGAGAGTTCTGGGGGTCAACGCCTCCGCGGCCCGGTCTGTACATGGAACGCGGCGCTACAGAGTTAGCAGAGAAAGGGAAATTGAACAGTAATCTTTTTTAGACAAAAAGAGAAAAGATCGAACCAAAGGAAGAGTACAGGGAGGACAGGTGGGCGGTAAAATGGGGCATACCAAACCAGGCATCAGCCCATCAAAGTCGAATAAGCAACCAAACGCGAAGCCAGTACTGGAGAAACCAAGGGCGTGTACACAAGGGGGCATACCAGGTAGTACATCACCACCGGTACTAATGAAACACAAAGCAAGACAAAACATCCCAAATGGTAATTTCTGCTTCATATTTGCAAATATTCAGGGTTTGAAATCAAATAAAAATGACAAAGTTATGCGAATACCATGTTTGGAGCATTTACAGAAACACACACAAGGGATGTTTTGGACGGAGAGATAAAGATAGAAAACTACAACATGTATAGATGTGATAGAATCAATAGGTCACAGGGAGGAGTAGGAATCTATGTAAAGGATACTTTCTGTTGCACAGAAGTGTTGAACTCTACGAATGATATAGTAGAAATTCTAGGCATTGAAGTTGAAAATAGGAATTTGGTAATTATCTTAGTATACAAATCACCATCAGCAACTGCTGAGGAATTCACAGATCAGCTAATGAAGACAGATAGCTATCTGGATAGACTAGAAAATCCCCCACCAAATATTTTACTCCTTGGAGACTTTAATCTCCCTCATGTAAAATGGAAGATGGCGCAACGCAATGTTATACCAGAATTATCTCCAGGAAGCACCCTGGCTCAACAGGCACATACCAGGGAACTAATGAGGCTTTGCGAAAAGTACTCTTTAAGCCAACAGGTAAATGATCCCACTAGAAATGAAAATACCCTGGATTTGATATTCACAAACAACGAGAAACTGACCAGAGACATAACAGTTACAAAAACAATATACTCTGATAACATCATAGAGGTTCAAACTAGTATTAACTCAGGGTTAGGAAACTACATCACTAATGTTAGAGACGGGATTTTCAGTAAGTTTAATTTTAACAACCACAGAACTGACTGGGAAAAAATAAACCAAGAGCTATCAGACATACCCTGGGAATCAGACATGAGCGCCCTAAATCCCCACCAGTGCCTAGAGAAGCTGAATACAGAAGCATACAGGATATGTATGAAACCCAGATCAGATAGAGAGAGCGCAGGAGATGGTACAGAAGAAAACGGGTTACCGAACTGCTTAAAAACAAAAATATGCTACATCAGAGGAAAGATAGACTTATCCGAGAGATCACTGAATTAGAGCAAAAACTTAGGATGTCATACCTCACTGAAGTATAAAGGGAACAAAGGGCCATACAGGATATTGCAAGAAACCCAAAATATTTCTATTCCTACGCAAAATCCAAGCTAAGAACTACCAATAGAATTGGACCACTACTGAGAGGAGACTCGTATACTGACGATGAAAAGGAAATGAGTGAAATCCTAAAAGAACAGTACGAGTCGGTGTTCAGCAACCCACTAAAAGGTAGAAAATGCAGAAATATTTTTCACTCCAGAAGAAGGCCGCGCAGACCAACGAACTGACATTAGTACAAATCCCATAGTTTTCGAAAAAGAAATGGAAACCATGCCCACTCACTCAACACCTGGACCAGATTCATGGAATGCTCTGATTATAAAGAAGTGCAAAGTACCACTAGCACGAGCCTTCAGTATTCTTTGGAGAAAGAGCTTAGATCTAGGTGAAATACCGGAGGCCTTAAAGAGTGCAGACATAGCATCTTTGCATAAGGGAGGTAGTAGAGCACTAGCTAAAAATTACAGACCAGTAGCCCTAATCTCGCACATCATAAAAATCTTCGGAAAAGTGATGAGACGGTAGATTACAAATTTCATGGAGCAGCACAACCAACATAACCCGAACCAGCATGGTTTTAGAGCAGGACGATCATGCCTGTCACAGCTGCTGAACCATTATGACAGAATTACGGAGGCACTGGAAGACGACCAAAACGCAGATGTGATTTACACAGATTCTGTAGAGGCGTTTGACAAATGCGATCATGGAGTGATAGCACGCAAAATGAAAGCCATGGGCGTTACGGGAAAGGTAGGCAAATGGATTTTCGGTTTCCTAACACACAGAACACAAAAAGTAGTGAACAGATCCAGCATCAGCGAGGCAAGATCCAGCATCAGCGAGGTCAAAAGCTCAGTGCCCCAAGGCACTGTCCTGGCAGCTCTGCTATTTCTCATCCACATAGCAGACAAACAAAAACACCCGGCACACTTTTGTATCATCATTTGCAGATGACACTGAAATAAGCATGAAAGTCACCACGGCAGAGGACACTGAAAAAGTACAGGAAGACAAACAGGGTTTTCCAGTGGGCAATGGAGAACAACATGACGTTCAATGGTGATAAGTTCCAGCTGCTTAGGTATGGAAAGAATGAAGAACTCAAAAGGAACATTATATACAAAACTCAAGAGGGTCACCAAATAGAACGTAAGGAACATATAAAAGACCCTAAGAATAATTACGTCAGCGGATCTTTCTTTTAAAGACCATAACAAGACAAAGATCACGACAGCCAGGAAGATAACGGCGTGGGTATTGAGAACTTTCAAAACAAGGGAAATAATGCCGATGGTGACACTCTTCAAATCGCTAGTGCTCCCTCACTTAGAATATTACTCAGTGATGACGGCCCCGTTCAAAGCAAGAGAAATATCGGAGCTGGAACAAATACAGAGATCATTGACGGCTCACACTGAACCTGTAAAACACCTAAACTACTGGGAACGCCTGCAAGTCTTGAACATGCATTCATTGGAGAGGAGGAGAGATACATGAAAATATATACCTGGAAAATACTCGAGGGCCTGGTCCCAAATCTGCACACTGCCATAACAACATACTGGAGTGAGAGATATGGGAGGAAGTGTAAAATAAACCCAGTGAGGAGCAGGGGTGCGGTGGAGACAATAAGGGAACACTGTATCAACTTTCGGGGTCCCAGACTATTCAACATCCTACCAGAAGATATCAGAATCATGGCTGGACCAAGTGTAGAAGCCTTCAAGAGGAAACTGGACAAGTATCTTCACCAGGTGCCAGATCAACCAGGCTGTGATGGATATGTGGGGCAGCGGGCCTCCTGGTTGATCAGGCAAGCACCAGACGAGCCTGCCCCATGGCCGGGCTCAGAGAGTACTCTCTCTAAACTCTTCAAAGGTATAGATTTTACGAAGCTATCTTTAATATGCATTATGTGATCTAGAACATCACACTGTACATTGATTTAAACATTCAGAATTGCAATAATTTTAATGTATATTATGGCCTCAGACTTGAAGCAAGATATATATTACATAACGTTTAGAAACATCATACAGTTACTTTACAATCAATGCTAGGTGTTATAGTTACATAAATAGTTACACCAGATTCAACAGTGACAAATTAATAAAATAAATTTATAACAATACACATAAAAAAACGAAGGTACAAAAGTGTGGACCGACAGGTGTCTTACTATCCTCACTAAACACAACAGAAACATGTGTAATTACGCCAAACAGACGTGCACATACACTAAAAGAAGTTACAGTTTCACAGTATATTGAAGAACTAAAACTGTATGTTCGTTAGATTTATACACACACAATGGTATACTTACATATATATACTTCACAATTATCACACTACAAACATATAATTGAGATGAACAATGACAATATTTTCCAGCATCGTAAAGTGAATGAGGCACTTACACAGGTGCAAGTACCTCATTCCAACACTGAATTATGCCAAGTTAAAAGCTGCGCACCTACATCTTATCTAAAACTTTTATTTTTTAAAAGGCACCGTTAGGAAGTTTATATATAGCACTTGCATTTACTTACTATGGGTGATTATATCCTAACCTGATTCAATCAACATATCAGTCTAGTGAAGGTTTCCTACTGCCCAAGCACACAGTACACAGGTTTCAGTTGTTAACCTACTATAATGATAGAAACGTTTGTTTCCAGGTGGGGTATACGTGAATCTGAACTAATATCGTCGTGCCGAATAGGTCAAACTGGTCAGTTAGCAAGAACTCATTTAAAATTAAGTCCATTCTAAAAATTTCCCTTATACGTTTAAAGATATATTTTTTTCATTTATGTTAATGTAAAAAAAATAAAAATTTTGTACCAAAAGAACCTTAGAAAACTTACCTAACCTAATCATAACAATTTAATTTAGCCTAATCTCACTAAATATATATTAGATGAGTTTACAGTAGTTTAATAATAAACAAACACAATGAAATATATTTTTTTCGTTAGGTTCAGAATAAATTTTGCGAAATTATTACGTACACAAATTTTCGCTTGCCTTATTCGGCAAGAAAAGCGTTGCTATTTAAGCCAAAATAGCAAGTTTTACCTATTCGGCACGACATATATATATATATATATAATGTATACACTACAGAAAAAATCTAAATTATATAATTTTTTCTCAATGAATGATCAGGAACTGAACTTCCAGTTTAGTTAATCCTACGCTCTGTCTATTCGGCCGTGATCGTCCAACTGAAGTCTCCCAGCTCAGGCTAATAGGTTTCATTACCTGATCTATGCAGCTTATCCAGTGAGATCAAATGTGACAAGGAAACAGCTGGTACTGTATTTGTTCCCGCATACAGAGTAGCAGCA
This sequence comes from Cherax quadricarinatus, assembly GCF_038502225.1. Lineage (NCBI taxonomy): Eukaryota > Metazoa > Arthropoda > Malacostraca > Decapoda > Parastacidae > Cherax > Cherax quadricarinatus. The sequence continues at coordinate 22,875,395 of NC_091296.1, forward strand.
TCATGTTGAAGAACTCCTTCATTAACTAGACGACCTCATCCATTTCTTTCCTTTTATCCATTGCGGACCATCGAACAGTCTTTCTATCCGCGTCCTCCCTCCCACTGGCAAGCAGATGGCCCTTACTCCTTGCTCCCCTTCCTATGGGTAACCTTACGATTCCACACTTCATTCCCCTCATCCCAGGTGAGGATTAAAACCTCTTCTACCTACTTCCCTGGTAAGATACATTAAGATATTATCTATCTGTCGAGTACGACACGACCTTATCGTCAGTAATTAACAGGAACTCGCATGTTCACACCTCGTTGTTATTTTTCGTTTGTTTATTCAAGAAGAGGTCACGCCTCTACAGCCTTTCAACACACTGCTCATCTCAGGGGTCGCAATTACTGATTTCACGCCAACGCTTCAACTCTGAAGTGCGCGTTGAGGCCTGGACACGAGACTCGTCAGCCAGCAGCAGGAAGACAGGAGAAGGGAAGAGGGAACACGAGGCAGCAAGTGGAAGGTAACGTGAGCGGGAGGGGAAAAAATTGGAAATGGGACAGCAGATAGAAATATGGTGATACTGTAAACACAGAAGACACAATTATAAGTAGCAACTACATATTAAAAAAAAAAAACAGAGGAAGGGTCACGAGTAGGAGTGGTCCAAATTATCGGCATAAGGCTAAAACTGAGTATCGGTATCGGAAGGAATCGGTTAATTTTTATAGTAGTGGAATCGGTGTAAAATCGGTATACATATCATCAAAAATGTTCATATCATGCCATCACTAGTCATGAGACAAACCGACGACGCCAATCAAGTGAGAGCACACAAGAGCCACCTGAAACCTGTCGAAGAGACGAGACAATAATATAGACACGCAAAGAGTGGATTAAATAAAACAGGTGTTAAAAAGTACCACTGGAGACCAGAAGACTGGCAAGAAAGGTGAAGGTTGTGCCTCAAGGAAGGTGAAGGTTGTGCCTCAAGGAAGGTGAAGGTTGTGCCTCAAGGAAGGTGAAGGTTGTGCCTCAAGGATGGGGAAGGTTGTGCCTCAAGGATGGGGAAGGTTGTGCCTCAAGGAAGGTGAAGGTTCTGCCTCAAGGAAGGTGAAGGTTGTGCCTCAAGGAAGGTGAAGGTTGTGTCTCAAGGAAGGTGAAGGTTGTGCCTCAAGGAAGGTGAAGGTTGTGCCTCAAGGAAGGTGAAGGTTGTGCCTCAAGGAAGGTGAAGGTTGTGCCTCAAGGAAGGTGAAGGTTGTGCCTCAAGGAAGAGGAAGGCTGTGCCTCAAGGATGGGGAAGGTTGTGCCTCAAGGAAGGTGAAGGTTGTGCCTCAAGGAAGGTGAAGGTTGTGCCTCAAGGAAGGTGAAGGTTGTGCCTCAAGGATGGGGAAGGTTCTGCCTCAAGGAAGGTGAAGGCTGTGCCTCAAGGAAGGTGAAGGTTGTGCCTCAAGGAAGGTGAAGGTTGTGCCTCAAGGAAGGTGAAGGTTCTGCCTCAAGGAAGGTGAAGGCTGTGCCTCAAGGATGGGGAAGGTTGTGCCTCAAGGATGGGGAAGGTTGTGCCTCAAGGAAGGTGAAGGTTCTGCCTCAAGGAAGGTGAAGGTTGTGCCTCAAGGAAGGTGAAGGTTGTGTCTCAAGGAAGGTGAAGGTTGTGCCTCAAGGAAGGTGAAGGTTGTGCCTCAAGGATGGGGAAGGTTGTGCCTCAAGGAAGGTGAAGGTTGTGCCTCAAGGAAGGTGAAGGTTGTGCCTCAAGGAAGGTGAAGGTTGTGCCTCAAGGATGGGGAAGGTTGTGCCTCAAGGAAGGTGAAGGTTGTGCCTCAAGGAAGGTGAAGGTTGTGCCTCAAGGAAGGTGAAGGTTGTGCCTCAAGGAAGGTGAAGGTTGTGCCTCAAGGAAGGTGAAGGTTGTGCCTCAAGGAAGGTGAAGGTTGTGCCTCAAGGAAGGTGAAGGTTCTGCCTCAAGGAAGGTGAAGGTTCTGCCTCAAGGAAGGTGAAGGCTGTGCCTCAAGGAAGGTGAAGGTTCTGCCTCAAGGAAGGTGAAGGCTGTGCCTCAAGGAAGGTGAAGGTTCTGCCTCAAGGAAGGTGAAGGCTTTGCCTCAAGGAAGGTGAAGGCTTTGCCTCAAGGAAGGTGAAGGTTCTGCCTCAAGGAAGGTGAAGGTTCTGCCTCAAGGAAGGTGAAGGCTGTGCCTCAAGGAAGGTGAAGGTGCTGCCTCAAGGAAGGTGAAGGTTGTGTCTCAAGGAAGGTGAAGGTACTACCTCAAGGAAGGTGAAGGTACTACCTCAAGGAAGGTGAAAGTGTGCCTCGGGGAAGGTGAAGGTGCTGCCTCAAGGAAGGTGAAGGTACTACCTCAAGGAAGGTGAAGGTACTACCTCAAGGAAGGTGAAGGTACTGCCTCAGGAAAGGTGAAGGTACTGCCTCAGGGAAGGTGAAGGTACTGCCTCAGGGAAGGTGAAGGTACTGCCTCAGTGAAGGTGAAGGTTCTGCCTCAAGGAAGGTGAAGGTACTGCCTCAGTGAAGGTGAAGGTACTGCCTCAGAGAAGATGAAGGTACTGCCTCAGAGAGGGTGAAGGTACTGCCTCAGGGGAGGTAAAGGTACTGCCTCAAGAAAGGTGAAGGTACTGCCTCAGGGAAGATGAAGGTACTGCCTCAGGGAAGATGAAGGTACTGCCTCAGAGAAGGTGAAGGTATTGCCTCAGGGGAGATGAAGGTACTGCCTCAAGGAAGGTGAAGGTACTGCCTCAAGGAAGGTGAAGGTACTGCCTCAAGGAAGGTGAAGGTACTGCCTCAAGGAAGGTGAAGGTACTACCTCAGAGAAGATGAAAGTACTGCCTCTGAGAAGGTGAAGGTACTGCCTCAGAGAAGGTGAAGGTACTGCCTCAGGTGAGGTGAAGGTACTGCCTCAAGGAAGGTGAAGGTACTGCCTCAAGGAAGGTGAAGGTACTGCCTCAAGGAAGGTGAAGGTACTGCCTCCGGGAAGGTGAAGGTACTGCCTCAAGGAAGGTGAAGGTACTGCCTCTGAGAAGGTGAAGGTACTGCCTCTGAGAAGGTGAAGGTACTGCCTCTGAGAAGGTGAAGGTACTGCCTCAGGAAAGGTGAAGGTACTGCCTCAAGGAAGGTGAAGGTACTGCCTCAGGGAAGGTGAAGGTACTGCCTCAGGAAAGGTGAAGGTACTGCCTCAGGGAAGGTGAAGGTACTGCCTCAGGGAAGGTGAAGGCACTGCCTCAGGGAAGGTGAAGGTACAGCCTCAGGGAAGGTGAAGGCACTGCCTCAGGGAAGGTGAAGGTACTGCCTCAGGGAAGGTGAAGGTACTGCCTCAGGGAAGGTGAAGGTACTGCCTCAGGGAAGGTGAAGGTACTGCCTCTGCGAAGGTGAAGGTACTGCCTCAGGAAAGGTGAAGGTACTGCCTCAGGGAAGGTGAAGGTACTGCCTCAGGAAAGGTGAAGGTACTGCCTCAGGAAAGATGAAGGTACTGCCTCAGGGAAGGTGAAGGTACTGCCTCAGGGAAGGTGAAGGAACTGCCTCATGGAAGGTGAAGGTACAGCCTCAGGGAAGGTGAAGGCACTGCCTCAGGGAAGGTGAAGGTACTGCCTCAGGGAAGGTGAAGGTACTGCCTCAGGGAAGGTGAAGGTACTGCCTCAGGGAAGGTGAAGGTACTGCCTCAGGGAAGGTGAAGGTACTGCCTCAGGAAAGGTGAAGGTACTGCCTCAGGAAAGGTGAAGGTACTGCCTCAGGGAAGGTGAAGGTACTGCCTCAGGAAAGGTGAAGGTACTGCCTCAGGAAAGATGAAGGTACTGCCTCAGGGAAGGTGAAGGTACTGCCTCAGGGAAGGTGAAGGTACTGCCTCAGGGAAGGTGAAGGTACTGCCTCAGGGAAGGTGAAGGTACTGCCTCAGGGAAGGTGAAGGTACTGCCTCAGGGAAGGTGAAGGTACTGCCTCAGGAAAGGTGAAGGTACTGCCTCAGGAAAGGTGAAGGTACTGCCTCAGGGAAGGTGAAGGTACAGCCTCAGGGAAGGTGAAGGTACTGCCTCAGGGAAGGTGAAGGTACTGCCTCAGGGAAGGTGAAGGTACTGCCTCAGGGAAGGTGAAGGTACTGCCTCAGGGAAGGTGAAGGTACTGCCTCAGGGAAGGTGAAGGTACTGCCTCAGGAAAGGTGAAGGTACTGCCTCAGGGAAGGTGAAGGTACTGCCTCAGGGAAGGTGAAGGCACTGCCTCAGGGAAGGTGAAGGTACAGCCTCAGGGAAGGTGAAGGCACTGCCTCAGGGAAGGTGAAGGTACTGCCTCAGGGAAGGTGAAGGTACTGCCTCAGGGAAGGTGAAGGTACTGCCTCAGGAAAGGTGAAGGTACTGCCTCAGGAAAGGTGAAGGTACTGCCTCAGGGAAGGTGAAGGTACTGCCTCAGGAAAGGTGAAGGTACTGCCTCAGGAAAGATGAAGGTACTGCCTCAGGGAAGGTGAAGGTACTGCCTCAGGGAAGGTGAAGGTACTGCCTCAGGGAAGGTGAAGGTACTGCCTCAGGGAAGGTGAAGGTACTGCCTCAGGGAAGGTGAAGGTACTGCCTCAGGAAAGGTGAAGGTACTGCCTCAGGAAAGGTGAAGGTACTGCCTCAGGGAAGGTGAAGGTACAGCCTCAGGGAAGGTGAAGGTACTGCCTCAGGGAAGGTGAAGGTACTGCCTCAGGGAAGGTGAAGGTACTGCCTCAGGGAAGGTGAAGGTACTGCCTCAGGGAAGGTGAAGGTACTGCCTCAGGGAAGGTGAAGGTACTGCCTCAGGGAAGGTGAAGGTACTGCCTCAGGAAAGGTGAAGGTACTGCCTCATGAAAGGTGAAGGTACTGCCTCAGGGAAGGTGAAGGTACAGCCTCAGGGAAGGTGAAGGTACTGCCTCAGGAAAGGTGAAGGTACTGCCTCAGGAAAGGTGAAGGTACTGCCTCAGGAAAGGTGAAGGTACTGCCTCAGGAAAGGTGAAGGTACTGCCTCAGGAAAGGTGAAGGTACAGCCTCAGGGAAGGTGAAGGTACTGCCTCAGGAAAGGTGAAGGTACTGCCTCAGGAAAGGTGAAGGTACAGCCTCAGGGAAGGTGAAGGTACTGCCTCAGGAAAGGTGAAGGTACTGCCTCAGGGAAGGTGAAGGTACAGCCTCAGGGAAGGTGAAGGTACTGCCTCAGGGAAGGTGAAGGTACTGCCTCAGGGAAGGTGAAGGTACAGCCTCAGGGAAGGTGAAGGTACTGCCTCAGGAAAGGTGAAGGTACTGCCTCAGGAAAGGTGAAGGTACTGCCTCAGGGAAGGTGAAGGTACTGCCTCAGGGAAGGTGAAGGTACAGCCTCAGGGAAGGTGAAGGTACTGCCTCAGGGAAGGTGAAGCGTCCATTAAGCAATAAGACACCCCAGTGTTACACAAGTGTCTTATTCCTCTCCTACGTGTTGACGGTGCAGACAATGACTAGAAAACAAAACAAAGAGCAACTCCCCAAGAAGAAAATTGGAGGAAAAAAAGAGAGAGAATATATAAGAGACGCTTATTATTTACAAACTAACGAATGTTACAAGTACGAATTTTGGTTGCGAGGTCACGCAAGGAAAATGCGAGCAATAATGGAGGAAATGCGGGCATTAATGGAGGAAATGCGGGCATTAATGGAGGAAATGCGAGCAACAATGTAGAAAAAGCGGGCAACAGTGCAGAAAATCATAAATTGCAAAAACAATGAAATAAAAATAATGGAAACGGACACTTGTGTAGAGCTCGGGGAAACTTTACATAAAAAGACACTTTTCGTCACGAGTGGCGAAACGTTTCTTCAAGTATCATAAATTGTACACAAGTGTCCTTTTACACAGCTGGTCGGTATCACCAGACCATTTACAAACCATAATACAAATTAAGCGTAAAAATCGAGACAAATAAAACGAGACAGAAATATAACAAAGACAAAATATTCAACAGAGAATAAGGTCTGTGAATAAAACAGTTGAGAGAGAACAAAAAGAGAATAAAAGGTTTAGGGGATTATGTAAGAGAGTAACGTTAGAATGAAAAGAAGTGCTTTAGAAAGTTACGTGAGCAAACGCTAGTACATATTTATTAGAAAACGTTTCCGTCCTTGGACCCTGATCACTTCTGATCAGAAGTGATCAAGGTCCCAGGACCAAAACGTTTTCTAATATGCCGTAGTGTTTGCTCACATATCTTTCTAAACCAATTTGTCGGTATCTGTTACCAAGGTTTATACCATGAGAGGAAGTAAAAATGATGAACGTAGCAGAGTAGACGTTGAGAGACGCATCACAATTAGTGTTAACTAGATTTTTTTTTTTTTAAAGACAGATGAAAATCCCCGGAAAGCAAGAAATCCTTGAATATATTTATAATGCAATAACACACGACACAAGTAGAACAGCAAATGGTATGTTAAGAATATTACAAGGCTAAGAAAAGGTTTGAAATAAAAATTTACATAAATAACAGATTGCTGAAAGAAACGGGAGAGAGAGAGAGAGAGAGAGAGAGAGAGAGAGAGAGAGAGAGAGAGAGAGAGAGAGAGAGAGAGAGAGAGAGAGAGAGAGAGAGAGAGAGAGAGAGAGAGACTGAGACTTTAATATTTTATACTTAAGAATAAATAGGAGAGAGAGAGACTTTAATATTTTATACTTAAGAATAAATAGAAGAGGCAATGTTGATTAAGGTTTCAACCAAATTTCAGCGGCAAGCTGTGAGGCGGGGCCAGGAGCCGAGCTTCAACTCCCTCATGCTGAAGAAACATAATGAACAAAGACAATATAAAAAAAATCAAATTTTCACCCTTTTTATTTCAAAACACTTTAATTACCCCTAATGAAGAATGTGAAAAAAATCATCACTTATCTATATTATGATTTTGAAACAAGAGAGCCTTGACAGCCCCCCTGATCAATCAATCACTGGAGAGAAGCAACCATGTAAGGCTGTCGCTTGCAAGACTTCAGTCATCAAACTCTATTCACCCACCGTCACAATAATTATATTTTTAAGCTTCACACACTCCTATAAATATAAATTAAAAGTCGTATGAGAGAGGTAGCATCACAACACAGTCCAGAGGAACCGTGAAGCGAATCATCTCCATCACTCAGCATATTGTCTTTACAAGCAGTAGCAGTCACTGACTAAACCCAAGCTTCAGCATCATATTCCTACTGCGCTACGGAGGGAAGAACATGTCTCAGCAATAATAACTTATGATAAACAAGCACTAACAAAAGGATAACTTCGGCATCAACGACTAAACTATACATTATCATGCGAGGGTCAAAACAATTAAAAGTTAATGCAGTAAACGTGTACGATGATGCTCAATTGATGACCTAGAGACTCTTAGGAAAATGAATGTCTACCTTTGCTTAGTAATATTAAGTAGTATGGGAATGTGCTGGTGTTGGGAGCTAGAAAGGTGGGAAGGGGATGTTAGTGGGATTGTGACATTTTGTCTCAAATTACTGTATATACAAAATATTTAAATCAGAAAGCCCAAAGGTGCACAACATTTCGGGCTGGGATGTAGGTAGCTGGGATGCAAGTAGCTGGGATGTAGGTAGCTGGGATGTAGGTAGCTGCGATGCAAGTAGCTGGGATGTAGGTAGCTGGGATGTAGGTAGCTGGGATGCAAGTGGCTGGGATGCAAGTTGATGGGAAGCAAGTGGCTGGGATGCAAGTTGATAGGAAGCAAGTAACTGGGATGCAAGTGGCTGAGATACAAGTGGCTGGGATGCAAGTGGCTAGGATGCAAGTTTCTCGGATGAAAGTTTCTGGGATGCAAGTGGCTGGGATGCAAGTAGCTAGGATGTGACTGGGATGTAAGTGGTGGGAAGCTAGACGATTGTGATAGTAGTGGTGGTGTGCGTGGGTACTTGCAGGGTAACCTTGCTAGACAGTGGTGGTGGATGTAGGTGCTGGCAGGGTAACCTGCGTGGGGCCACTGACAGACCAACTGACCACCGTGACTCGCCTGTCACTGGCTACTCGAACCTTTAACTCACAATTCTGGTGGAACCAATTTTAAAGATCGTAAGTACAAGCAAATGTCCTGACCTCTAGAACATCATTTTTTTGGTATTTCATCCTTATTAATTTAATTCCTGGGGCTCATAAGATGATAAAAATGTTAACAGTAATGACCTAATAATTTGAACCCTGCTCAGGTCCTGAAAAGGGAACTTTAAAGAGTCGTGAGCTACCTTTAGCTACGCCGCCTCCCTTGCTTCCAGGTACTTCGCTTAAATATAAAAATCTTTCTTTCAGGGTAAGTTTTTTCAAGAGTATATGAAATTAAAAAAAAAAGACTAACATTTTTCAATAATCCTAAAAAATGTTAAAGTATATCTTGACGATGTATGAAATCATGGATAACAGGTATGTTATAAAACCAGAAAAAAAAGCAGATAACATCTTGCCAGCAGCAACACGGCGACATGTGGCGTCCGAAATTTCTAACAGTAGAAATAAGTACAAAAAATATTCAAATCCCTACTTGAGGCTTTATACGGAAGCCGTACTTAAATGTTGGGAATATGGGAATCATAATTTTCCTGTCTACCGCTGTCTCCAAGGCTCTTCACAGTGTCCAAGGCTCCCCCAATATCTTCAAGGTTCTCTTTCACCACTCTTGCTTGGTGAATGTTTATACTGAAAATGGAAGAATAAATCATAGAAGAGAACATCCCAGGTGGTAGATCACATGAAGTCACACAAACTAATTATCACTACTAATGACAAATGTGCCTTACGCCAGCAAGTAATGGAATCAACCAGCCTGGGAAACAATTTTAGCTTAAATTCAGAATAACAATGATCTGGTATATAACATTAGTGCCGAAAACGTCAGACTCTACCGTCAACCTAATTCAAGTTCAAACTTTTAAAGACACTACACCAAAGAAGCCCAATCCAAATTGTCTTGAGGAATTTTCAAGAAAATTAATTTAACAATAAACATTAATTCAATATGATCAGATATACCAGGAGCTGAATGAAACAGAATGTGAAAATTAATGACTACCATGAATATAAACCAATATTTTGCAAGGCTGAATTCACTGGGATTGGGAACATGTTCCCGACTCGTTCTGTTAAGAAAATAAGGAAAGTGAATATATAAGTAAGAAAGAGAGCAATGTATCTATATAATTAGATATATTCTGTCCTTCAAATTTCTCTTCGCTGTTCCTCTCTTCCTTATGTCTCCTATGCATAATTTCTCTTGCCCCCGCTCTGGAGATATTTTTATAAAAGTTCAAATTTCTCTTGTGCATGGGGTAGGCCATCCTGAGAGATGGTAATTCCTAAGTGATAGTAACTCCAACTGCTGCAACGAAACCTTTGAAGCTGCCGTAGCTGATGAACCCTAAATGGAATACTTGACGATATCCTCATTACCCTGATGAAGTCTCCTAGCTCAGGCTGACACACTTCAACACCTTGCACGAGCCTCATCCTGCGTGATGGAATATCACAAGGATACATAGTTTACTTTTGTTTCCACTGTGTAACTGTCATGTAGAATACAACAGCAGCACACTGCTGAAATATCCAATTTTGTTAAGGAAAAAATACTTCATCCACGTGCGTGCATGCCATTGTAAGCTCCCCATGGATGTAGAGGTGGCGGCATGGCGGTGTGAGCAAAGATCCTACAGTGCAGGAATGAACTAAGGCCACAGGTCGTCCTAAATAACTTGCTCAGCTGACTGGTGATGAAACTCGACAAAGATGGTGTGTGTGGTCGGAAGTCTAGTCTGGCCTCATGCATTAATCTCCACTGCTATGGCCTCTTGTGCTGCCTCGTCGTCCCCACTAATTACCGCAAGGGCCAGAGATACCTTTCAAAACATCGGTTCCAGATAATAAATCTTGAATCATGAATTTCATATATGCAAATAGCGGCAATCGGTTAGAAAGCCATGTGGGTGGACCTCTGCCAGAATTAGTGCTCACAGATCACATAGCTGGCATAAATCACAGACTGTTGCATCCCTGTCTTAGCAGTTTACGCATACAGCAGAGCATTATAAGTGTTTTTCGGCTGATGTTAACTCAGGAGGAGGATTCAGTAAGCGTATTTCTCTCGCTCTTAGTAAGGCAAGTTCTGAGAGGCCTCACCTGCAGGGGCAACTAAGGATAAGTTACTATTAAAACACGGCTTCTCTGTAGTTAAACACTACTACTCTGTAGCTGAACACGGCTGCTACCCTGTAGCTGAACACGGCTGCTACCCTGTAGCTGAACACGGCGGCTACTCTGTAGCCGAACACGGCGGCTACCCTGTAGCTGAACACGGCTGCTACCCTGTAGCTGAACACGGCTGCTACCCTGTAGCTGAACACGGCGGCTACCCTGTAGCTGAACACGGCGGCTACTCTGTAGCTGAACACGGCGGCTACTCTGTAGCTGAACATGACGGCTACTCTGTAGCCGAACACGGCGACTACTCTGTAGCTGAACACGGTGGCTACTCTGTAGATAAACATGACGGCTACTCTGTAACCGAACACGGCGGCTACTCTGTAGCCGAACACGGCGGCTGGCGGCTACTCTGTAGCTAAACACGGCGGCTACTCTGTAGCTGAACACGGCGGCTACTCTGTAGCTGAACACGGCGGCTACTCTGTAGATGAACACGGCGGCTACTCTGTAACCGAACACGGCGGCTACTCTGTAGCCGAACACGGCGGCTGGCGGCTACTCTGTAGCTGAACACGGCGGCTACTCTGTAGCTGAACACGGCGGCTAATCTGTAGCTGAACACGGCGGCTACTCTGTAGCTGAACACGGTGGCTACTCTGTAGCTGAACAAAACAGCTATTCTGTAGTTAAATACAATGGTTACTCTGTAGCAAACGACATTCTTATGTTGTGACTAGAGAGTGTAATGAAGGGATGTACATGGCGAGGACGGGGCATGTGTGAGCTGAGGAGAGGCCATGTGTAGAGAGGAAGGGTCAGTATGTGACATGAGAGCCATGTGTGTCGAGGAAGCTGCCATAAATAACGGAAGGACGTGACATATGTGAAGGGGAAGGAGCAGTATGTGGTGGGAGTCATATATGGCAGGGAAGGGGTTATAAGTATGTGACGGTGAAGGGGCTAAATGTGACAGGAGGAAAGGGCACATGTGGCGGGTATTGTTGTTTGTGGTGAAGTAGCAGGTTGGTTGGCAGCAAGCACCCAGGGAGGTACAGCATTACCGCCCTGCGACGCCAGAGTGAAACTCAAACCTCTTCGAGGTTTGACGCTATGTCACGCTTGCTGGTTAACTGTGTCCGAGGGCAGATAAATCCTACAAATTTCTATTTACATTCAATACATGCTAATTTTTATATTCTTGTATTTTTCTTAACAGTTCTTCTTACTGTAAAGTTTACTTTTTAATTTAAGAGGAATAGTGTGAAACCTGGCCGCGGGGTCTGTGATCCCTGAAATTAACAATAATTGTATAATCTTTTTTTCTCTCTCGGATTATGTGAGACGTTTCCCTCTCAGGTGGCAGTCTTCTTCTAGCCTGCCTCTTGATCGCATCTCCATAGCCTTGCATTTAGTTCGGCTGATTTCTAGTAACCGCTTTCTGAATCTTACTCAATTCTAGTGGCATGTTTTAGTCAACTTCTGCCATTCTCATCAGTTTGGAATCAATTCTTAAACACTGAAAAATAAAGAGACTATTTCACTGGAAAGTTATTTACATATATTAGGAACTACATATATAGGTCAAAGATGTGGTCTTTGTTATATGCTTGTTACGTCTTTCCACCATCTAACTCTGATACTAATTCGTCTGGCTGTTCCAGACTGTTCTACTTTGTATAGTTTTCTCTAACGGACCATGTCACAGGCTTTTTGACTGTAGTTACCACTTCCTTCTCATATTACATAAATCTAAATCACAAAGCAAATATAACCATTCCAAGTCAATTTCCTACATTGCGCAATCTATGTTCATGATTCGTGTCGTGTCATCGGCCTTGTCAACAAATTTAGATGGAAGGAGAAATTTCCCCACTATTTATGCACAAAGAGATGCTTGGTTCTCAGCCTAGCAAACGCCGTATTGGGTGTGGCACCCTACTGATGGGACAGGTCAAGTGTAATTGTCAAACAGGTGTTGGGTTTTGCAACAGCCAGGACAAGCGTAGGTTAGGTCAAAGATGGGCAAAGCCACGATTGAGCCAGGTCAAGAACTGAACAGCTTAGGTCTGGCATAAATACAATACCCTTACTGAAATTATCTGAAGAGTTAAAAATAAATACAAAAGACGTCCAGGAACACAGTGAAGGGGTCTATGTGGCGCTAATGAGCTTCTTGTTCCACCAATGACGAGTTATAAGAAACTCCGAAGAGCGTCACAGTGCCAACAGCAGAGACCGCTAATAAAGGCAGCAAGAGAGACATACACTAGACAAGCTTTCTTAAAAGGGCCTCAGCTGTAGAAGCAAACGGCCGCCGAGACAAGCAAACAACGAATGCTAATGGTGATTGTGTGTTTATCTGATTGTCAACACGAATACTAAATAGCCTTGGGAAGTGTCCCATCTATATTTTGTCCAGGAAGGCAATCTAAACACAGAGTAGCATATATATCCTATCCTCTACACGCATCTTAAGTGAATATCACTAAGTTTAGTGCCTGTTTGAGTATCTTATATGGCAACGTTTACCCCCAATTCTCAAGGTTCCTGCAGCATCACTATGTGAATAGTCATTATTGCAATAACTATGCACTAATGGCTGGTCAATGGTTTAAAGCCTATCGAATACACTAAGATCATTAAGGCTGCAAGTAATCTTTGCCACTACTTGTGTATCTTCAATCTCAAAAAAAGGGGGATTAAGGTAAACTCCTAACATATATATGCTGAAAGAAATACACCTTTTACCATGATCCTGCACAGCTATGTATTCATTCTTCCTGACGAACCCGGATTATTTATTTTTTTTTTTTTTTGGGGCCAACTTGCTAAAAATTAACTTGCTTAAATTTAGGATTTCTCTCCTACAATTCTGCTTGTCAACCAAATTACGAATATTTTTGCAGTTTTTAAACAAATTTTTAAACATTTCGTATTTTCTTTTCAAAAATATAATATTGAAAAACACATCTCTAGACGAAAATTAGATAAAATTGTTATCCTGGACACTAACAAGGCACAGATACAACTATGTACTTCAAATGTGCTATTCTCCAGGTATGCCCAATGTCTTAGAGCACTCACTTTGTAGGTCCTGATCATATCTCCTCTAATTATTTCTGCAACGCAGAGGTGAGAATAAACTTTAGCAGTAGTCAATGATCTTCGGATGGCCTTGAACATGTTTTTAAGCAAACAAATTTACGAGACAAATTTATTTTGTAAAATAAATTAAAGAAAAAATATACATTTTATAAAAATTACTTTCAAAATTCATCAAGAGAAATTAAAGAGCCCAGAAACACGCACAATATAGTTTTAAGAAATTTAGAACAACTTCGAAAACACTTTACGTTTTATTTGGCAGGTTTAAACGAATGTGTAAATAATTTACAGGCTGTCAAATGAGTTTTTTAAATGTAATATGAAATACTATGATGTTTGGTGGATTTATCGCCCAAGGAAACAAGTCACAAAGGTCCTCTGTTATACATTAATAAATCTACGATAGCAGTGGTTTATCAAAAAATCAGCGTTAGTGATACGATTCTAACAACTGCGCCTTATACCGTCAGCACACATTAATGACAAAGCTTGGTTTTATATGATGACAATTGCACCTGGTACCGTCAGCACACATTAATTAATGATGACCACGCTCGGAGTGGATCTTGGAGTGAGCATTATACCGAGCATGTCCCCTGAGGCGCATATCAACCAAATATCAACCAAATACAGTAAGGAGTCATTCACGACACTGTGTACCGTGTATGTCAGACTCATACTGGAGTATGCAACAACAGTATGGAATCCACACCTGGTCAAACATGTCAAAAAACTGGATAAAGTGCAAAAGTTTGTAACAAGACAATTCCCAGAGCTAAGGGGTATGTCTTATGAGGAGAGGTTAAGGGAACTCAACCTGATGACTCTAGACTAGAGGATAGGAGGGATAAGAGGGACATGATAACGACGTAAAAATACTGAGAGGAATTGACAAGGTGGACAGGGCTAGAATGTTTCAGATATGGGACAACTAGAAGACCAAAACTCATTCGAATCAGAGGGATGTTAGGAAGTATTTCTTTAGCCTTAGAGATTTCAGGAACTGGAACAATATGGAGAGTGAGGTAGAAGCAGGAACCTTACATAGCTTTAAGATGAGATACAATAAAGCTCTTCGAGCAGGGAGTGACCTATTAACTACTAGCGAAGAGGCGGGGCCAGGAACTCGACCCCTACAACCACATATAGGTAAGGACACACACAACAGCCTCTCCTTTTTTAAGAGACTTAGGATTATTACCACACATTAGCCGAGTGAATCAAAGTAGGACAGGAAAGAAAAATATAGCTATGTATCTCTTGAGATAAACGGCGGCGGCCAAGCTAAACAATCAATTCCCACACAGAATGTATTATGTTAAAATTTAAAAGAAAAAACTACGACTAAAAGGTCAAATTTCTGTACCAACACCAGAGAGATGTGCAAGTGTTATTTTACGCCAAGCTCCATCACGGAATTTCACACAATTAATGCTGTCAATGGCCACTTATTAGAAGGCCGATTTGTTCATTAAGTTTACACCATGCATTTATAAGGCAAAACTTGCGAACTTTTTCTACTTGGAAAGGATATTACTGCCAAACCAAGCTGCTCCTGTAATATTTTTTTTTTCTTATTCGCCGGTACTCTCCCGGCCCGGGTCTTTTCCAAGTAGTGGTGACCCGGCCTTGGCTCCCTATCTGGGGAGTATCTCGAGACCTAAGTCTCCCATGAGAGGAGGTACAAGTACCCCCTCATCTTTGGGACCAAGTGTCCCCAGGCCTAGCCACAGTCCCCGCGCTAACTAAAGTTATTCTTATCTTTTGTTATGGAGCACATTTAAAAATAAACAAACCAGATATGTTTATACATAAATTTAACTGCTTAAAAAGCACATTTAATAAAACTCGCAATAAATCGAATACAGACGAAGGGTACTCACTCTGCGAGGGTAGTCTTCATCAGCTCTCCGCCAAGACTAGTTCATCTTCGCTAGGCTCTGCTGGGGTAAAAATAAAAAATTAAGCAAACCGAGCATGCATGCACGAAAAAGAGAGGATGTAAAATATGAAATGATACGATACATATATATATATATATATATATATATATATATATATATATATATATATATATATATATATATATATATATATATGTCATGCCGAATATGTAAAAGTGGTCAATTAGCAAGAACTCATTTAAAATTAAGTCCTTTCTAAAATTTTCTTTTATACGTTTAAATATATATTTTTTTCGTCAAAGTTAATGTAAAAAATTTTAATTTTGCTCCAAAAGAATCTTAGAAAACTTACCTAACCTTATTATAACAAGAACAATTTATTTTAGCCTAACGCAACTAAATATATTTTAGATTTGTTTACAGTAATTTAATACTAAACAAACACAGTGAAATATATTTTTTTTCTTTAGGTTCAGAATGATTTTGGCGAAATTATTGCATACACAAATTTTCACTTGTCCTATATGGCAAGATAAGCATTGCTATTTAAGCCAAGATCGCAAGTTCTGCCTATTCGGCACGACATTATATATATATATATATATATATATATATATATATATATATAATATATATATATATATATATATATATATATAATATATATATATATATATATATATATATATACAGGGAAACTATTGATGACAGAGTGGTAGTGACCAAATAAACTACTTTCAAATTCAAATTAATTTCCAAGGGATTTTAAGGTACCCGTTGGAAGAGGCTTTCTGTGCTCACAATTTTTTTAATAAACTGCTGAAGAGGGTTCCTGTATGCTCACAGAGAACCTTCACATAAACTGCTGAAGATGGGTTCCTCTATGCTCAAAACCCTACGCGCACAAATACCTCATAGCAGACCATATTTTCACTGAAACAACAACGAACAAAGATATAGTAATGTGTACGGACCATCGAAACGAGATCAGAAAAATACATTATTTTGTAAAACATATCTGAATCTACATTAGCTATACAATAATTGTGTGAGATTTCAGTGGGGCAAACGTGTATGTCAGAGGAAGCAGCAACTTGGTTAATGACTATGGTGGCAAAAGGCCTTTACTCAACAGAAATTTCGCTCACCAAGACACTTACCATTTATGTTAATGTTTCAGGATGATGAAAAACTAACAAGAATAAGAATATAAGTTGATAAAACGGTAAAGGTAAGATTTAAGAGGCACGTAAGTTCCCCAGTCTTCTAATAACGTGTTCATTTTTTCCACTATAATCTACCTTGTCCATAATTACTATCGCATTTGCTTTTGTCTGTTTCGTAAGGGAAAGTCCAGGATCTTTCCTTAATTCATGGTATAACTTAAAGCTCAGACCTCGGCAACTGTAAGTAATTATGGACAAGGCAGATTATAGTGGAAAAATGAACATGTTATTAGAAAACGAGGGAACTTAACAAGCTACGGGAATGGTTCAACAAACAGTTACTGACATTTTCTCCAATATATGTAGTTTTTTTTTTTATAGTCACAAGGAAGATGGAGCACTAAGCCTGTAGGTGTAATACAGCGCCTTGGGGAATAAGAGAGAACTTTTCGATCCAAGGTGTGGGAGGTCAGGTTCAATTCCTTGGGTGAAGAATCCCTCACCGACGCCAAGGGAAGCTGGGAAAACCTGAAATATTATGAGAATCTGGAAGAGGAGGCAGGAGGCCAACCAAGTTGCAGTAATCTTAGACGATAATTATCAGAAAGTTAATACAAATATAAAGCTGGCAAACAAAAAATAGCCTCCAGATTTTGTATATTGTATTATTCAGAGCACTATACTTATTATACTGTATTATTCAGAGCACTATACTTATTATACTGTATTATTCAGAGCACTACATTTATTATACTGTATTATTCAGAGCACTATACTTACTATACAACAAGGCTAGAAAATGCGGTGAAAGCATGCAATCCTCATTTCATGAATCATACAAAGAATACTGAGGAAATTCAGAGTTTTTTCACATGGTTGGAACCAGAACTGGGAGGATCGAAGAGCACGACGAGACATGATAATTTAAAAAGATACTCATATATACAAAATAGATAGGAACAGATTATTAATAATGAATGAACTGAAACGTGTAGTTCAACAAAGCCAAAAGGGGGACAATTTTTTCAACTGTGAAGGTAGTAAGCCTACATAACGCACAAGACATGTTGGTGAAGACTAACTAAACATGCATATAAATTACCTATTACAAATCCTCAAAACGACAGGAAGCCACACCAAATCGACGAGCAAAGTTCAGCCCCTGCAGACACAAGAGAGTATAACTAAGTAAATACATACATATACACATAGAGATATGCACTCACAATGCTCAAGGGAGTGTAGCGAGCGTATATACGGCGAAGGGTTGATGCTTGCATTTTCGTTTATTCCTCGATTAAAAAGAATTCGAGATACATAAAACATATCTATTAGGATTTACAAGAAAGGGGAAGAAAAAAAATAACAGAATCACGTATCACATCTTTACAGCATGAGAGTGCATCTCAGTATGCAAATGCAGCGAATGTCTAATGTTACGGCAAGCATTATTATAATGATTTATGGGGACACCTAATGTCTCGCTCGGTGATAATGTACAGAAAGAGTAATAAAAACTAGAATGTAAATGTGCCACACTGAATGCATTTTACTGGGTTTTTCAGAAAATGTATCAACAGCTAGGAATTTCAGAAGAGAGAAACGAGAACACCAGCACCGCATAACTTTGAACCTATAGAGGAATTTTTGCGAATAATTAGTTTGATTATACAGCCTCTTTGATAATTCAATTGAATTCAGTTTCATGGTAACTATGAGCCGTTCGTATAAAAACATTAAATTACTCTTTAATATAATGGCAGGTGGGATTTCCAGCATTGTACAAAGTACTGTATAATGCCAGGGCGATGACCACTGACAATTTTTTTTAATTCGACAAAATTTGAAACATTAGTGTGACAGATGTTGCAAATGGATGGAATAGGCGACACGTTACTAAATGCAATAAAGACTTTAATGTTTAGGTTATGTAGGAGAGAGAGGAATTATTTTCCAGTACAAGTAGGCCTTTAAGAGAGAGAGATGTAATGTCACCACGGATGTTTAACATATTTATAGATGGAATTATAAATGAAGTGAATGTGGAGGGTGTTGAGAAGAGGTGTAAGATTAAAATATAGCGAACCTGATGCAAAGTGGGAGTTTTCACATTTTTATATCAATGACACAGTTCTTTTGAGAGATTCTGAAGGAAAATGGCAAAGGCTGGTGGAAGAATTTGGGAGTGTAAAAAACGGGAAATTAAAAGAAACATAGGAAAGAGTAAGGGAAGAGAGCAACAAAAAATCTAAGCAATGAAAGGTCGGATATCAGATTAGAGGGAGAATTTGCATACGAAGTAAATATGCACAGATATTTGTCGATTGACGGGTCTATG
>NC_091296.1:22899040-22911540 GCF_038502225.1 Cherax quadricarinatus
GGTTGTTTAATACAGATGGGGTTGTAAAAGAAGTAAATGCTAGGGTGTTTGGGAGAGGGGTGGGATTAAATTATGGGGAGTTAAATACAAAATGGGAAGTGACACAGTTACTTTTTGCTGATGATACTGTGCTTACGGGAGATTCTAAAGAAAAACTGCAAAGGTTAGTGGACGAATTTGGGAGTGTGTGTAAAGGTAGAAAGTTGAAAGTGAACATAGAAAAGAGTAAGGTGATGAGAGTATCAAATGATTTAGATAAAGAAAAATTGGATATCAAATTGGGGAGGAGGAGTATGGAAGAAGTGAATGTTTTCAGATATTTGGAAGTTGACGTGTCAGCGGATGGATTTATGAAGGATGAGGTTAATCATAGAATTGAAAGAAAAA
The DNA here is from genome assembly GCF_038502225.1 of Cherax quadricarinatus. Taxonomy (NCBI): domain Eukaryota; kingdom Metazoa; phylum Arthropoda; class Malacostraca; order Decapoda; family Parastacidae; genus Cherax; species Cherax quadricarinatus. Next base: position 22,899,428 of record NC_091296.1, read on the forward strand.
AGGTGAGTGGTGCATTGAGGTATATGTGGAGGCAAAAAATGTATGAAAGTATAGTAGTACCAACACTCTTTTATGGGTGTGAAGCTTGGGTTGTAAATGCTGCAGCGAGGAGACAGTTGGAGGCAGTGGAGATGTCCTGTCTAAGTGCAATGTGTGGTGTAAATATTATGCAGAAAATTCGTAGTATGGAAGTTAGGAGAAGGTGTGGAGTTAATAAAAGTATTAATCATTTAGAGAGAATGGATCAAAGTAGAATGACATGGAGAGCGTATAAATCTGTAGGAGAAGGAAGGCGGGGTAGGGTCGTTCTCGAAAAGATTGGAGGGAGGGGGTAAAGGAGGTGGTGTGGGCGAGGGGTTTGGACTTTCAGCAAGCGTGCGTGAGCGTGGTAGATAGGAGTGAACGGAGACAAATGGTATTTGGGACCTGACGAGCTGTTGGAGTGTGAGCAGGGTAATGTTTAGTGAAGGGATTCAGGGAAACCGGTTGTTTTAGATAACCGGACTTGAGTCCTGGAATTGGGAAGTACAATGCCTGCACTCTAAAGGAGGGGTTTGGGATAATGGCAGTTTGGAGGAATATATTGTGTATTTTTGTACGTATATACTTCTAAACTGTTGTATTCTGGGCACCTCTGCAAAAACAGTGATTATGTGTGAGTGAGGTGAAAGTGTTGAATGATGAAAGCATTTTCATTTTGGGGATTTTCTTTCTTTTTGGGTCACCCTGCCTCGGTGGGAGACGGCCGACTTGTTGAAAAATAAAATATACACACATGTTTATAGAGGGGGCCACAGATATATCAGATCACTTTAATTGTAGATACATCGAGAGAAAAATGTAGATAGGATACAAGGAAAATGGAAACAGCAAGAGAGAGGTGAAGGTTCATAAGCTAGAGGAAGCAGTTAGGGTATAAGATATAAACAATTATTGGAGGATAAATGGGCTAATGGGAGTATAGCCAATGGGGTTGAAGATGTATGAGGTAGGTCTAAGAATGTAGCGTTAGTGTGTTGAGCAGAAGTTTGTGGTTACAGGAAAGTGGGTGTGGGAGGGAAGAAGAGCGATTGGTGGAATGATGTAAAGAGAGTAGTAAGAGAGAAAAAGTTAGCATGTAAGAGGTTTTTACAAAGTAGAAGTGACACAAGAAGGGAGGAGTATATGGAGAGAAAGAGAGAGGTTAAGAGAGTGGTGAAGCAATGTAAAAAGAGAGCAAATGAGAGATTGGGTGAGATGTTATCAAAAATTTTGTTGAAAATAAGAAAAAGGAGTGAGATTAATAAGTTGAGGAAGCCTAGGAGACGAATAGATTTGATAGTTAAAAATAGGAGAGGAGAGTTATTAAATGGAGAGTTAGAGGTATCGGGAAGAAGGAGGGAATATTTTGAGGAATTGTTAAATGTTGAAGCTGTGATTTCGTGTATAGCGCAAGGAGGAATAACACCTTGTATGAGTGAGGAGGAGTGAGTTGTGAGTGTAGGGAAAGTTCGTGAGGCAGTGGGCAGAATGAAAGGGGGTAAGGCAGCTGGGATTGATGGAATAAAGACAGAAATGTTAAAAGCAGGTGGGGATATAGTTTTGGAGTGGTTGGTGCTATTATTTAATAGATGTATGGAAGACGGTAAGGTACCTAGTGTTTGGCAGAGAGCATGCGTAGTTCCTTTGTATAAAGGCAAAGGGGACAAAAAAGGGTGCAAATATTATAGGGGAATAAGGCTGTTGAGTATACCTGGTAAAGTGTATGGCAGAATTATTATTGAAAGAATTAAGAGTAAGATGGAGAATAGGATGGCAGATGAACAAAGAGGCTTTAGGAAGGGTAGAGGTTGTGTAGACCAAGTGTTTACAATGAAACGTATAGGTGAACAGTATTTAGATAAAGGTAAAGAGGTTTTTGGATGCATTTATGAAGTTGAAAAACGCATATGACAGGGTGGATAGGGGGGCAATGTGGCAGATGCTGCAAATGTATTGAATAGGACGTAGGTTACTGAAAGCAGTGTAAAGTTTTTACGAGGATAGTGAGGCTCAGGAGAGATGGAGATTATTTCCCAGTAAAAGTAGGCCTTACAAGGATGTGTGATGTCACCGTGGTTGCTGAAGTTGCAGTGGTTCGTGGATGAGTTTGGTAGGGTATGTAAAAGATATTCAGATATTTAGGAGTGGACGTGTCAGCAGATGGGTCTATGAAAGATGAGGTGAATCATAGAATTGACGAGGGAAAAAAAGGTGAGTGGTGCACTGAGGATAAGTTTACAATAATTTAATAATAAACACAATGAAATATATTTTTTCGTTAGGTTCAGAATGATTTTTGCGAAATTATTGCATACACAAATTTTCGCTTGATTAATCCGGCAAAAGGAACGTTGCTATTTAAGCCAAACTCGCAAGTTTTACCTATTCATACATACACACACACACACACACCTAGTATTGTGTAAAGTCAATTTGTAGAAAAAAATAAGGGTTAGGAAGTATCAAAGCACGAGCTAGTAATTTCTTGGTTGAGAGCGCCAGCCATAAACTGGAGCCTAAAGACCACAAAAAGCACCGGAATGGGGACGTGGCATCCTACACCAGTTCTTAGTTACTTTAAGACTACTAGGTTTACTATAGTTTGTGGGCCACACGGCCATTAACCTTAAGCCTTAAGAGGAATAGTGGTAATTCGCGGGTGTAGTTTTGAGGAGTCAAGATTCTCTTGTCTACCCTTATCGTGGAACACACACGATATTAGTTTAGTTCATGAAGTGTAAGAGTCACTTAAGTGCTCGTGTTGAGGGAGCACTACAGTACAATTCACGAGTGTATTAATGTGATGGTCAATGGAAGTACTTCCTATACCTGAAGAATCTAAGAACCCACGAATTTCAATCTTCACTCACATCATTCTCCGATGACCTGTCAAAAACATTCTTACTCCGCGTAGCTTCACAAATGTTTATATTTCCAATTCCAGAATTAATTAAACCTCTCCCTCACTCCTAGTCTCTCTCTGTAACTCGATAACCGAGTGCTTCACTCACAACCAAATGGACCCAGGTTAAATTCACGGGCTTGGCGAGATGTATGGAAAAAGTCTTGTTACACCTGCACACGTTACTAGTGCAAATAAAAACCAGTTTAACTCTTGAACTCACAATGTCCCCCACCTCCGCGCGCACAACATAATGCAACAGTTCTCACTAGCTTTACAGTCTTTCCTCTTAGACTTCCGATGAACGCAACTATAACTTTAGATAATGTTATCATCGTTTACACGTGTGCTATCACCATCTATCTCGATAAGGAACTTCACCTACTACCAGTGCTACTTGGTACCATTGACACATCTAGCTTGTAAGATGCTATACGGCACTAGATCTACTGGAGAAGTGTCTCGTAGCTGGCTCAATCCCCGCTACGCTCACAGAAATGTAAAACAAATGGTAGGGGTAAAGCAATATTTGAATACATTCGCTCACTTGGGAAGTGGAAAATAAGCTTTTCTCTATAAGCCATGCGTGTACTAAGAGGCGACTAAAACGCCGGGAGCAAGGGACTAGTAACAACTTCTCGTGTATAATTTAGTCATAATAAGAAGAAAAACTTTATAATTTTCTATTTTTTTAGGGTCATCATCCCTCGGTGGGAGACGGCCGGTACGTTGAAAAAAAAAGTTGCTGTAAAAAAATAATAAATTAATTGTCTGTACATTGCCTCCTCCAACTGGAGATCCTTTTCAGCTTAAGAGAACCTCAAGTGCAAGCTTAAATAAGTAAACTAACTTAACATGAAATTACTAAGTCTGCATATAAGTTTACTTTGAATACAGACAAGTGCTCACTGCACTTAATAATCATAGTCACTCAACACACCAGAACGACGACGATCGTTGGTCATCATAGTCGCTCAACACACCAGAACGACGACGATCGTTGGTCATCATAGTCGCTCAACACACCAGAATGTCGGTCATACAGTGAACATGATCTTAATTTACTGACATATAACAGTGCTTGGCTATGTTATAAACAACAGAATCACAACACTACAAGTCAGTGGACAGTCTATTCTGCCCTTAGGCAATCTACTTTGTCCCTAGGCAATCTATGCTGTCCCTGGACAGCCTAGGTTGCCCAAGGACAGTCTACGCTGTCCGAGGGGCAGTCTACGCTGTTCCTTTGAAGTCTACGAAGTCTACGATATTCCTGGGCAGTCTACGCTGTCCCTGGACAGTACACTCTCCCGGAACAGTCTACGCTTTCTCTGGACAGTCTCTGCTGTCCCTGGACAGTCTATGCTGTTCCTGGACAGTTTAAGCTGTCAATGGACAGTGTACGTTGCTCCTGGAAAGTGTACGCTGTACCTGGACAATTTACACTGTCACTAGACAGTCTAAGCCGTCCCTGAACAGTCTACACTCTCCCTGAACAGTCTACATTGTCGCTGGGTAGTCTGCTCTCTGCCTGAAGAGTCTACGATGTCACTGGACGGTCTACGCTGTCACTGGACGGTCTACGCTGTCACTGGACAGTCTATGCTGTCCCTGGACACCACGTGGGTTGTCAACTATTTTCTTGATGTTTAGATGTGAACTTGACAAACTGAAGTTTCCTTTGTTCTAGGTAGCACTTTATGATCTAGTTATACGCTCCAAGACTATCCTAGTAACAGACTATGTTCTAGTTGGACGCTGCAAGACTATCCTAGTAACAGGCTATGTTCTAGTTGGACGCTGCAAGACTATCCTAGTAACAGACTATGTTCTAGTTGGACGCTGCAAGACTATTCTAGTAAAAGGCTATGTTCTAGTTGGACGCTCCAAGACTATCCTAGTAAGAGACTATGTTCTAGTTGGACGCTGCAAGACTATCCTAGTAACAGACTATGTTCTAGTTGGACGCTCCAAGACTATCCTAGTAACAGACTATGTTCTAGTTGGACGCTGCAAGACTATCCTAGTAACAGGCTATGTTCTAGTTGGACGCTGCAAGACTATCCTAGTAACAGACTATGTTCTAGTTGGACGCTGCAAGACTATTCTAGTAAAAGGCTATGTTCTAGTTGGACGCTCCAAGACTATCCTAGTAAGAGACTATGTTCTAGTGGGACGCTGGAAGACTATTCTAGTAAAAGGTTATGTTCTAGTTGGACGCTGCAAGACTATCCTAGTAACAGGCTCTGTTCTAGTTGGACGCTCCAAGACCATCCTACTAGCACGAAATCTAGTTGGACGCTAAAAGACTATCCTAAGAGCAGGCTATGTTCTAGCTGGACGCTCCAAGACTATCCTAGTAACAGGCTATGTTCTAGTTGGACGCTCCGAGACTATCCTAGTAAAAGGCTATGTTCTAGTTGGACGCTCCAAGACTATCCTAAGAGCAGACTATGTCCTAGTTGGACGCTCCAAGACTATCCTAGTAACAGGCTATGTTCTAGTTGGACGCTCCAAGACTATCCTAGTAACAGGCTATGTTCTAGTTGGACGCTCAAAGACTATCCTAGTAACAGGCTATGTTCTAGTTGGACGCTCCAAGACTATCCTAGTAACAGGCTATGTTCTAGTTGGACGCTCCAAGACTATCCTAAGAGCAGGCTATGTCCTAGTTGGACGCTCCAAGACTATCCTAGTAGCAGGCTATGTTCTAGTTGGACGCTCCAAGACTATCATAGTAGCAGGCTATGTTCTAGTTGGATGCTCCAAGATTATCCTAGTAGCAGGCTATGTTTAGTTGGATGCTCCAAGATTATCCTAGTAGCAGGCTATGTTTAGTTGGATGCTCCAAGATTATCCTAGTAGCAGGCTATGTTCTAGTTGGACGCTCCAAGACTATCATAGTAGCAGGCTATGTTCTAGTTGGATGCTCCAAGACTATCCTAGTAGCAGGCTATGTTCTAGTTGGACGCTCCAAGACTATCCTAGTAGCAGGCTATGTTCTAGTTGGATGCTCCAAGACTATCCTAGTAGCAGGCTATGTTCTAGTTGGACGCTCCAAGACTATCCTAGTAGCAGGCTATGTTTAGTTGGATTCTCCAAGATTATCCTAGTAGCAGGCTGTTCTAGTTGGATGCTCCAAGATTATTCTAGTAGTAGGCTATGTTCTAGTTGGATGCTCCAAGACTATCCTAGTAGCAGGCTATGTTCTAGTTGGACGCTCCAAGACTATCCTAGTAGCAGGCTTCTCAGCCATAATTTTTGAGCAGAACTGGTTAAACTGAGGAAATATAAAAGCATATAAAAAAGAAATCCCATCCCCCAAAAATCCAGTATTTACTAATTAATCTATAAAAACATCTGACGCTGCAGTCACCTTTATCCGAGAAAATGATTACCCTGCTAATTATGATATAAATGAAATTGCCCTTTTAACAAGAGATTCCTTGACGGCCTCATTAATAAAAAGCTTTTTAAAATTCCAGGAATAATGAAATTCAACCACAAAAAAACTGTCAGCATCAGCGTCCCCGTTTTCTTGCACGTCTTATTACTCACATATTATATACCAATGTTTCTCCTATACAGTAATGTTTCTCTTATACAGGAATGTTTCTCTTATACAGGAATGTTTCTCTTATACAGGAAAGTTTTTCTTATACAGGAATGTTTCTGCTATACAGGAATGTTTCTCTTATACAGGAATGTTTCTCTTATACAGGAATGTTTCTCTTATACAGGAATGTTTCTCTTATACAGGAATGTTTCTCTTATACAGGAAAGTTTTTCTTATACAGGAATGTTTCTCCTATACAGGAATGTTTCTCCTATACAGGAATGTTTCTCTTATACAGGTATGTTTCTCTTATACAGGAATGTTTCTCTTATACAGGAAAGTTTTTCTTATACAGGAATGTTTCTCTTATACAGGAATGTTTCTCTTATACAGGAATGTTTCTCTTATACAGGAATGTTTCTCCTATACAGCAATGTTTCTCTTATACAGGAATGTTTCTCTTATACAGGAATGTTTCTCTTATACAGGAAAGTTTTTCTTATACAGGAATGTTTCTCTTATACAGGAATGTTTCTCTTATACAGGAAAGTTTTTCTTATACAGGAATGTTTCTCCTATACAGGAATGTTTCTCCTATACAGGAATGTTTCTCCTATACAGGAATGTTCCTCTTATACAGGAAAGTTTCTCTTATACAGGAAAGTTTCTCTTATACAGGAAAGTTTCTCTTATACAGGAATGTTTCTCTTATTCAGTAATGTTTCTCTTATACAGGAATGTTTCTCCTATACAGGAATGTTTCTCCTATACAGGAATGTTTCTCCTATACAGGAATGTTTCTCCTATACAGGAATGTTCGTCCTATATAGGAATGTTTCTCCTATACAGGAATGTTCGTCCTATATAGGAATGTTTCTCCTATACAGGAATGTTCGTCCTATATAGGAATGTTTCTCCTATACAGGGATGTTCGTCCTATATAGGAATGTTTCTCCTATACAGGGATGTTCCTCCTATATAGGAATGTTTCTCCTATACAGGAATGTTTCTCCTATACAGGAATGTTTCTCCTATACAGGAATGTTTCTCCTATACAGGAATGTTTCTCCTATACAGGAATGTTTGTCTTATACACGAATGTCTCTCTTATACAGGAACGTTTATATAAACGAATGTTGTTCCTATACACGAATGTCCCTCCTATACAAGAATGTCTCTCTTATACAGGAATGTTTATATACACGAATGTTGTTCCTATACAAGAATGTCTCTCCTATGCGAAAATGTCTCTCGTAGAGTCGTAATCATTAATTACCTAATACAGTCTTTGTGCTCAATCTCTTAAGACATTAAGACACATGTGCATTTATTTTTGCGTAACCCTTCCGTATCTCTATTGTGGAGGTGGTCAGTCCCTCAGTATTGTCAGGTGGTAGTCAGCCCCTCAGTACTGTTAGGCGGTGGTCAGCCCCTCAGTATTGTTAGGGGGTGGTCAGCCCCTCAGTACTGTTAGGTGGTCAGTTCCCCAGTACAGCTAAGCAGTGGTCAGTCCCTCGGTACTTTTAGGTGGTTTCCAGTCCCTCAGCACTACTACGTGGTGTCCAGTCTCTCAGCACTGTTAGGTGGTGTCCAGTCCCTCAGCACTACTACGTGGTGTCCAGTCCCTCAGCACTGTTAGGTGGTGCCCAGTCCCTCAGCACTGTTAGGTGGTGTCCAGTCCCTCAGCATTGTTAGGTGGTGTCCAGTCCCTCAGCACTGTTAGGTGGTGTCCAGTCCTTCAGCACTGTTAGGTGGTGTCCAGTCCTTCAGCACTACTACGTGGTGTCCAGTCCCTCAGCACTACTACGTGGTGTCCAGTCCCTCAGCACTGTTCGGTGGTGTCCAGTCCCTCAGCACTACTACGTGGTGTCCAGTCCCTCAGCACTGTTAGGTGGTGTCCAGTCCTTCAGCACTACTACGTGGTGTCCAGTCCCTCAGCACTACTACGTGGTGTCCAGTCCCTCAGCACTGTTCGGTGGTGTCCAGTCCCTCAGCACTGTTAGGTGGTGTCCAGTCCCTCAGCACTGTTAGGTGGTGTCCAGTCCCTCAGCACTGTTAGGTGGTGTCCAGTCCCTCAGCACTGTTAGGTGGTGTCCAGTCCCTCAGCACTGTTAGGTGGTGTCCAGTCCCTCAGCACTCTTAGGTGGTGTCCAGTCCTTCAGCACTACGTGGTGTCCAGTCCCTCAGCACTACTACGTGGTGTCCAGTCCCTCAGCGCTGTTCGGTGGTGTCCAGTCCCTCAGCACTACTACGTGGTGTCCAGTCCCTCAGCACTGTTAGGTGGTGCCCAGTCCCTCAGCACTGTTAGGTGGTGTCCAGTCCCTCAGCACTACTACGTGGTGTCCAGTCCCTCAGCACTGTTAGGTGGTGCCCAGTCCCTCAGCACTGTTAGGTGGTGTCCAGTCCCTCAGCATTGTTAGGTGGTGTCCAGTCCCTCAGCACTGTTAGGTGGTGTCCAGTCCTTCAGCACTGTTAGGTGGTGTCCAGTCCTTCAGCACTACTACGTGGTGTCCAGTCCCTCAGCACTACTACGTGGTGTCCAGTCCCTCAGCACTGTTCGGTGGTGTCCAGTCCCTCAGCACTACTACGTGGTGTCCAGTCCCTCAGCACTGTTAGGTGGTGTCCAGTCCTTCAGCACTACTACGTGGTGTCCAGTCCCTCAGCACTACTACGTGGTGTCCAGTCCCTCAGCACTGTTCGGTGGTGTCCAGTCCCTCAGCACTGTTAGGTGGTGTCCAGTCCCTCAGCACTGTTAGGTGGTGTCCAGTCCCTCAGCACTGTTAGGTGGTGTCCAGTCCCTCAGCACTGTTAGGTGGTGTCCAGTCCCTCAGCACTCTTAGGTGGTGTCCAGTCCTTCAGCACTACGTGGTGTCCAGTCCCTCAGCACTACTACGTGGTGTCCAGTCCCTCAGCGCTGTTCGGTGGTGTCCAGTCCCTCAGCACTACTACGTGGTGTCCAGTCCCTCAGCACTACTACGTGGTGTCCAGTCCCTCAGCACTACTACGTGGTGTCCAGTCCCTCAGCACTATTACGTGGTGTCCAGTCCCTCTGCACTGTTAGGTGGTGTCCAGTCCCTCAGCACTGTTAGGTGGTGTCCAGTCCCTCAGCACTGTTAGGTGGTGTCCAGTCCCTCAGCACTGTTAGGTGGTGTCCAGTCCCTCAGCACTCTTAGGTGGTGTCCAGTCCTTCAGCACTACGTGGTGTCCAGTCCCTCAGCACTACTACGTGGTGTCCAGTCCCTCAGCGCTGTTCGGTGGTGTCCAGTCCCTCAGCACTCCTACGTGGTGTCCAGTCCCTCAGCACTGTTAGGTGGTGTCCAGTCCTTCAACACTACTACGTGGTGTCCAGTCCCTCAGCACTATTACGTGGTGTCCAGTCCCTCTGCATTGTTAGGTGGTGTCCAGTCCCTCAGCACTGTTAGGTGGTGTCCAGTCCCTCAGCACTGTTAGGTGGTGTCCAGTCCCTCAGCACTGTTAGGTGGTGTCCAGTCCCTCAGCACTGTTAGGTGGTGTCCAGTCCCTCAGCATTGTTAGGTGGTGTCCAGTCCCTCAGCACTACTACGTGGTGTCCAGTCCCTCAGCACTACTACGTGGTGTCCAGTCCCTCAGCACTGTTAGGTGGTGTCCAGTCCCTCAGCACTGTTCGGTGGTGTCCAGTCCCTCAGCACTGTTCGGTGGTGTCCAGTCCCTCAGCACTGTTCGGTGGTGTCCAGTCCCTCAGCACTACTACGTGGTGTCCAGTCCCTCAGCACTACTACGTGGTGTCCAGTCCCTCAGCACTACTACGTGGTGTCCAGTCCCTCAGCACTACTACGTGGTGTCCAGTCCCTCAGCACTGTTCGGTGGTGTCCAGTCCCTCAGCACTACGTGGTGTCCAGTCCCTCAGCACTACTACGTGGTGTCCAGTCCCTCAGCACTACTACGTGGTGTCCAGTCCCTCAGCACTGTTATTTGGTGTCCAGTCCCTCAGCACTGTTAGGTGGTGTCCAGTCCCTCAGCACTGTTAGGTGGTGTCCAGTCCCTCAGCACTGTTAGGTGGTGTCCAGTCCCTCAGCACTGTGAGGTGGTGTCCAGTCCCTCAGCACTGTTAGGTGGTGTCCAGTCCCTCAGCACTGTTAGGTGGTGTCCAGTCCCTCAGCACTGTTAGGTGGTGTCCAGTCCCTCAGCACTACTACGTGGTGTCCAGTCCCTCAGCACTACTACGTGGTGTCCAGTCACTCAGCACTGTTCGGTGGTGTCCAGTCCCTCAGCACTACTACGTGGTCTCCAGTCCCTCAGCACTGTTAGGTGGTGTCCAGTCCTTCAGCACTACTACGTGGTGTCCAGTCCCTCAGCACTATTACGTAGTGTCCAGTCCCTCAGCACTGTTAGGTGGTGTCCAGTCCCTCAGCACTGTTAGGTGGTGTCCAGTCCCTCAGCACTGTTAGGTGGTGTCCAGTCCCTCAGCACTACTACGTGTTGTCCGGTCCCTCAGCATTACTACGTGGTGCCCAGTCCCTCAGCTCTGTTAGGTGGTGTCCAGTCCCTCAGCACTACTACGTGGTGTCCAGTCCCTCAGCACTGTTCGGTGGTGTCCAGTCCCTCAGCACTGTTCGGTGGTGTCCAGTCCCTCAGCACTGTTCGGTGGTGTCCAGTCCCTCAGCACTACTACGTGGTGTCCAGTCCCTCAGCACTACTACGTGGTGTCCAGTCCCTCAGCACTGTTAGGTGGTGTCCAGTCCTTCAGCACTACTACGTGGTGTCCAGTACCTCAGCATTACCACGTGGTGTCCAGTCCCTCAGCACTACTACGTGGTGTCCAGTCCCTCACTGTTAGGTGGTGTCCAGTCCCTCACTTATGTGGTGTCCAGTCCCTCAGCACTACTACGTGGTGTCCAGTCCCTCACTGTTAGGTGGTGTCCAGTCCTTCAGCACTACTACGTGGTGTCCAGTACCTCATCATTACCACGTGGTGTCCAGTCTCTCAGCACTACTGCGTGGTGTCCAGGCCTTAAGCATTCATAAATCTGAAGCAAAGTTTTCCCCCAGAGAATGTTTACACACACACCTAGTAGCAACCAGCGAAGAGGCGGGGCCAGGAGCTGTAAAACGACCCCTGCAACCACAAATAGGTAAGTACACATACACACTCCACTGGAAATACCTGTAGAAAAAAGCGTAAAAAATGGGGTTTCATCTCTCTAAAGAATTACTCGCATCCTGTAGCAAATTTACACCTTGGACCACACAGCTGGGCATCACGAGGCGACAAGGTAAACGAGGAGAACATTGATTGCCCCGGAGCTGCCCCTACCATTACTGATGCCCAGATACTCGCAAAAAACATCAGCGTTCTTATTTATTAGACTTTTTCTCCCGACCCCGCGACGGATGACTGGCGGTAAAGAGGGAGGTAAGGAGGTTGAGAGGTCGGTAAGTAGGTAATTAGGAAGGAGGGTAAGTAGTCTGGTATGCAGGTTAGTAAGGAGATAGTAGGTAGCTAGGTAGGCTGACTGGTAGGCAGACAAAAAAAAAGCTGGCAGGTTCCTAAGAAAGTAGGCAGGCTCTTAAGAAAGTAGGCAGGTTCCTAAGAAAGTAGATAGGTTAATAATAAAATAAGGTGGGTAGTAAAAAGGTAAGCAACCCAGGTTAATT
>NC_091296.1:22919040-22921540 GCF_038502225.1 Cherax quadricarinatus
TACATATATATATACATATAATATATATACATATATATATATATACATATATAAATATAATACATGCCATATATATACATATATATATATATACATATATATATATATACATATATATATATATATATATATATATATATACATATATATATATATATATACTATATATACATATATATATATATACATATATATATATATATATATATATATATATATACATATATATATATATATATATATATATATATATATATATATATATACATATATATATATATATTATATATATATATATATATATATATATACATATATATATATATATATAGAGAGTATATATATATATACATATATATATATATATATATATATATATATATATATACATACATATATACATATTTTTTTATTATCACACTACCAGATTCCATAGCCCAAGGCAGGTGGCCCGAAAAGAAAAAACTCACCATCATTCACTCCATCACTGTCTTGCCAGAGAAGGGGTACTTTTACTACAGTTTTTAAACTGCAACCATTAACACCCGCCTTCAGAGGTGCCGAGGCACCTTGCCCACTTCCCATCCCAGGGGACTCAAGTCTGCCAGCTATCCCTGAATCCCTTCACAAATGTTACTGCCTTCACACTCCAACAGCACGTCAAGCTATTAAAACCATTTGTCTCCATTCACTCCTATCAAAGCCCCACGCTCACATGCCATGCCTGGAAGTCCAAGCCCCCTCGCACACAAAAACCATCCTTTACCCACCTCCAACCCCTTCCTAAGGCCGACCCTCAGCCCCGACCCTTCCACCACTTACCGAGGACTGATACACTCTTGAAGTCATTCTGTTTTCGCTCCATTCTCCTCTTGGCATGTCCGGGCAACCACCTCAACAACCACCTTCCTCAGCCCCGCTGGGACAACGAGTTTTGGTAACGTCCCGCATCCTCCTGAACTTTCCAGGCTACGAATTCTCTGCATTATCTACACCACACCATTGCCCACAGGCATGACATCTCCACTGCCATCCAGGCCTTCTTCCCTCGCTGCAACGATCCATCACCCACGCTTCACCACCCCATATAAGAAGGCGTTGAGGTCAAAACTATAACTCATCACATATTCCCCTCTTGCCTTTTTGTCCAAGGACAAAGTTCTTATTGTCTCCACAGAACTCCACCAAGGCGCACCACTCACTGCTCCATCAGTTCAATAGTGATTCACCTCCCCATGTCCTTGGGGTTATTGCTCCCAAGCATGTCTGGAATACGTTGCACCTCCTCCATACTCTCACCTCCAATCCTGATATTCAATCATCACCTTAATCTGGCCTTAACCATGTCTCTTACACCTTGACTTTCCTGTATTCACCTTTAATTTTCTTCTTTGCACAATCTGAACCAAATTCAATCCACCAAGCTCTGAATCAACTTCTCTTCAGAATCTCCCTGAAGAAGCAGTAGCAATCACGCTAAAGAGCAGCTGTATTTTAACTCCCCACTTTTGTGTGTGATTCTTTATCACAACTCCACGCCTCCTTGCCAAGACCCTCGCATTTACTTCTCTTACAACCCTCCCCATCTATAAATATTGAATTAAACAACCACGGTGACATCAGCACATCCTTGGTCTATGCTCATTTTTACTGGGATTTCCTCTTTCCCATACTCTAATCCTTGAGCCTCTACTATCCTCGTGAAAAGCTGGCTCACAGCTTTCGGCAGTTAACCTACCTCCCTACACCATACACTTGCAAGATGCTGCCACATTGCCCTCATTCCACCCTGTCCCACCCCCACGATCCATCCATAAATGCCTACAGACCTCCCTTTTAGCCCAGCTTCCATACAATGTTCACTCTTAGATTATGTTTCACTGTAGGTAAACACCTGGACCACACCCCTACCCCTACCTAAAGCCTCCCCTTGTTCATCTTGCTATCCTATTCTGCCAGTCTTACTCAATTAATTTTCAAGTTATAAGCTCTACCATACACTCTTACCAGGTACACTCCAACAGACTTATCCCCTATAATTTTTGCAAGTCTCTATCCCATACCTTTATAAAGGTAATATGATGACATCGTATGCTACCAATCTGATGTACCTTCAATTCCTCTTCCCATACATTTACAAAACAATTGCACCCAACCAACCTCCAAAACTATATCCCCACCTGGCTTTTAACATTTCTATCTTTAACTCCCATCAACTCCCCAGGCTAGCCTTGCCCTTTCATTTTACCTACTGCCTCTGGCTAACTTCCCCCACCCCCACTCACAATCTCTAAGCTCTCTCCTTCACTCCTACGAAGATGTTATTCCTCACCTTGCCCTGATACTACGAAATCACAGGCTTCCTAATCTTCATCAAACATTTATAACAATTCCTCAAAGTCATTCCTTCCATCTTCCCTAATACCTCTAAACTCTCCGTTTAATAACTCAACCTCCTCCCTATTTTTAACTGACAAATCCATTTGTTCTTCAGGGCTTT